>NC_057812.1:144185243-144239685 GCF_018294505.1 Triticum aestivum
CCGTCGTGTGCCGCGCCCGCCGCCGCCGACGTCCGCGCCGCCCGCCGCCGACGCCACCCCACCCCGCCGGAGCCCCGAGTTCCGCCGGTTTCCGACGAGGTAGCCACCGTCCGCCGCCGGTTTTCTGAAGAAAACCGATTCGGTTCTTTTTTTTAAAACCATAGGTTTTTTTATTTAGATCGGTTTTTTGTTTTTATTTGGTTCACTTATTTAGCGAGCGTTCGCCCATTCGTTCGTTTTAACGGACGAGTTCACCGTTTAGTTTCAGTTAACGAATGTTCGTTCGTTAATCTATTCGTCAGTTTTCCTTTTTTCTTGGATTTTCCATGATTATTTCTGATCGCGATTTCTGATCAGATTTTCATTTTAGTATAACTTTTCGCTCGTTTATCGGAATCAGGCGATTCAAGCGCCAAGAGTTTTGTCTCGAAACGCTCTTTCCGTTTAACCAACTCAAACAAGTTTTTGATTCTATAAAATTTGACTTAAGTCCAGATTAGTAAATGAAGCTTGTTTCTTTCACCGTTTGACTTTTGTTGTTTCGTTCGATTTGTTTCTTTTTGCAAACCGGAGTTCTTAAGTTGAACTTTCTGGTTATATCTCTTATTTGAGTTTTACCTGTGCATTATTTGAGTGCTTATTGTATGCTTGTTTGTTTGCGATAGAGTACCCAGAGTGCGCCGCTTGCTACTTCGAATCTTTAGGTTTCACGGATCATCAGCAAGGCAAGTAACACTTTGATCAAACCTTTTTACTACCCAGTTTTATTGCATTAGACCAATCCTCAAACAATTGCATGAATAGGATCTCATTAATATGTGGGTTTTGGGAAGTAGATGAGGTAGTACCTATTACCTGTTTTATTATCAAACCTTTGGGAGTTACTTCTACATTTTCTTACGCCATGCTATGCTAGTAGACGTGGATTGGGTGAGTGTATCCATGACAGATGTGAGATTGTTACACAATGATTTACTTAAGGTGGCAACTTTAACACACATCTGGGTGGATTGAGGCACCTGGGTAGCGATTGCCTGTTTTTCTTTATGGACCGCCACCCAGGCTCAAAGGGATCATGGGATTATTCATGCTAGAAACTACCGTGTGCAGCCACAAGCTACTATGGGCTCTAGCATAGTTGATTTAGTCGTGTGAACTCTTACAGTGGTAGACTAGCAGATGTAGGGGAAAGTAGGTGTAACGGTCTACCCAATCGAAAGGTGCTAGCGCTTCTGAAAGACTATGTCTCGGTCATTCATTTCTCAAACACCATGTAGTGCGAGAATCCCAACGGAGGAGATCGAGTCTTGTTGGGAAAAGTGCGCAAACCTCTGCAGAGTGTATAAACTAATCATGATTAGCCGCGTCCCCGGTTATGGACGTCTTGAGTATCTAGTACTTGGATTATCATGTGAATCTCATCATGTGACTTTAATTAATTTTTTTGGGTTTAATGATGATGCCTAATTGGGATTGAGAGGGTGTCTACACTCTCAATGTTTAACAACCACCATGATAGTTAAATAAAATTTATTCCTTTGCAGTAGGGAAACATTGGCTTTACGCAAAACTATAACCATAGAGCTTTCCACCAGCCATATATGCATCTAGTATAGTCTATTTCTGTTCATTACTCTCGATGTGTTACATTGCCAGCATATTCCATGTGCTGACCCGTTTTCGGGCTGCAACATTCATGTTGTAGATTTTTCAGACGACGAGTAAGGTGCCTTAGGTCGTGGTTCTATACTCAGTGATGCCGTTGGAGTTGATGGACTCACTTATCTTCCAAGCCTTCCGCTCTTATCATTATTTGATGGCCTTAAGCCATATTAATTGCAATAAGTTCTCTTTAGAGACATTCGATGTAATAAGTGTGTGATTGCTACTCTGTTATAAATCCTTCAAGTACTGTGCGTGTCAGCATTACTGATCCAGGGATGACACTGAAGCATAGAGATCAGACTGTTTGAGGTCTGGTCACTACAAGATGGTATCAGAGCACACGCTGACTGTAGGACACGACCACTAAGATAAAGCCCTAGATCACTACTCTCTTCTCATTTCTGACTCCTCATCTTTTCTACTCTTTTAGGATGGCGGATGCAAGGAACAAGTTCACGCAACCGGATGAAGATACACCCTTTGGACGCCACCTGAAGGTAGTCACTAAGTACCTAAACATTGGAGTACCAAGCTTCACCGGGACCTACGACGTCACTTTACCTGAGGAGGAGCGCTGGATGATCCAAGTTCAAGTTCCAGGAAGGACATTCGTGCCAGTCACTGAGCCTATAGAATTTTCCTTTGATGCACCAACCTAGAGATTAGGAAAGAGCATGGCAGCCCACATCACCATGGGACGTATTGGAGAAGTTTACCACAATGATCTCAAGGATACTATCCACCAGATTTGTGGGCGCCGACATGAGCAATGGGAGATGATCAGCACCAGGAAAGATAGATCAATTGCAGCTTTCATCCAGGAACTAAACCAACACATTCGACGCTAGGAGAATCAGATATGCGCAGGCATGATAGATCTGAAGAAGGCAATGACTAGGATTTCATAACTGGAGGAAGAAGTCAAGGCTATACGTGAAGATTTTGAGGAGGAAATCATCGTACTAGTGGAGAAGAATGGCTACCTGATTAAGAAGATCGGAATATTCATGGGAGACCCCACACCAGTAGAAGAAGATGTAGAACCCAAGGAGATTCGCCCGGAAGACTACATCATCATCGACGACACTGCATCGCTATCGATGATCGAAGGAGCCATCAAGCCTAACAATGACGACACAGAGGAACTCTCAATGAAAGCACCAATGTCGGTGTCAAAATCGGCGGATCTCGAGTAGGGGGTCCCGAACTGTGCGTCTAGGCGGATTGTAACAGGAGACGGGGGACACGATGTTTTTACCCAAGTTCGGGCCCTCTCGATGGAGATAAAACCCTACTCCTGCTTGATTGATCTTGATGATATGAGTATTACAAGAGTTGATCTACCACGAGATCGAAGAGGCTAAACCCTAGAAGCTAGCCTATGGTATGATTGTTGTTGTTGGTCCTACGGACTAAACCCTCCGGTTTATATAGACACCGGAGGGGGCTAGGGTTACACAGAGTCGGTTACAAGGAAGGAGATCTACATATCGTATTGCCAAGCTTGCCTTCCATGCCAAGGAGAGTCCCATCCGGACACGGGACGAAGTCTTCAATCTTGTATCTTCATAGTCCAACAGTCCGGCAAAGGATATAATCTGGCTGTCCGGAACCCCCTAATCCAGGACTCCCTCAGTAGCCCTTGAACCAGGATTCAATGATGATGAGTTTGGCGCGCAGATTGTCTTTGGCATTGCAAGGCGGATTCCTCCTCCGAATACTTCATAGAAGATTTTGAACACGAGGACCGTGTCCGGCTCTGCAAAACAAGTTCCACATACAACCGTAGAGAGAATAATTTTTTCACAAATATAATCTGCCGACGTACCCCGTAGTGTGACATCACACCACAGCCAGGTCTTTATTCGAATCATTTTTCATAACCAATCTCAGCGTGTTGCGCGAGGTGGTTTCCTTGGCACGTCTTGTCGAAGCAGAGATCGTGTCCACTTTATTACGGGATTCTCATCAATACGGACGTGGGTAACCCAACCGTGCCTATTGGTAGGACTCATAGATCTTAGGCAAGTCCCAAACGGCCACAAGGAGGACGCTTGATATTCACCCTCTTTATAAAGGGGACAAGGCTTTTTCTTTTTTCCCTCTCGTGCTCAATCAAATCCTTCCCCCGCCTTGAGTTCTAACACCCAAAACTCAGGTCAGGTGCTTCGGACCTTCAACTATGTCTGGATCCAACCTTCAAGGTCGGTGGATGCCTTCCTCTGTCACGGAGGAGGACATCAATAGGTTGAGAGAGGCCAGATATCTGACCGTCGAAATTTCGCATCGGCTTCCCGCCCGAGGGCAGGTCGTCCCTACTCCCGAACCCAAGGAGAGTGTCGTGTTCGTCTCCCACTTCCTCCGAGGACTAGGCCTCGCTCTGGATCCCTTTGTTAGGGGTCTTATGTTCTATTATGGGCTAGATTTTCACGATCTAGCCCCGAATTCCCTTCTTCACATTTCGTCATTTATCGTCGTATGTGAGGCCTTCCTCCGCATTACCCCTCACTTTGGCCTGTGGCTCAAGACCTTCGATGTGAAGCCGAAGATGATCGAGGGGCAGCACGCAGCGTGCGGAGGCGCTTTAATAAGTAAAATTGCTGACGCTCCATGGCCTGAGGGTAGCTACCCAGAGGTGTCCGGGTTGTGGCAGCGGGAGTGGTTCTACATCACAGCTCCCCGTAGTGCCAAGTGGGTAGCTACCCCCACCTTTCGCTCAGGCTCCCAACCACAACTAACATCATGGATCAGCAGGGGGCTGAGCTAGTGTCCAGCCAAGGACGTGCCAATACTGCAAAGCCGTATCCGAGATCTCTTTAAGAGAGATTTCAGTCTGGTTATGGTAGTGCAAGTTATGCTAGTTCGACGAGTCCAGCCTTGCAAACGCCGGCCCCTTCGCATGTGGGAATTCAATCCGGAAGGACCGCGAGCTATTCAACACTTCCTTGGCATGACGCCCGAGGAGATGTACAAATTGTTCTTCGGACCACAAATAATGTGTCCGGTCATCACTGATGATGCAGGTCTGAGCTGCAATCGCCCGGATACCCAAGTAAGTAGCCCCGCATCCAAACACATTGTCCGTTTGTTTATCGTCACGTCGCCCTAAAAAAGCCGCTCTTTGACCAGGATTGGATAGCGAAGGCAAAGTTGATTAGGTGTCCGGCCCCCCTCCCTGAGACATCACCAAATCACGTGCTAACCAGGATACTAGAGATCGCGCCTTATCAAGCGCCCTCAGGAGAAGATAAAGGGGGGAACAAGGAGGCTAGCGCCTCCGCGAAGGAGGTTAGCCGGGGAGGAGGAACTGAAACTTCCTCTCCCCAGGGAAGGAAGAGAACCGCCTCTGAGGACCCAAAGACAATGGTCTCCAAACGGGGGAAGAAATCTCCGCCGGAGGGTCCTGCCCTGGGGGATACCCTGGCCGCACTATGCCCTCAAGGGGATCAGCCCTCCACCGAGCTATAAGTAAAAGGGTACTTAATAATGAAAATATCTCGCTTTACTTCTGAGGAAAATAATTCGAAGCATTTATCTTGCAGTTCGGATCTTAGCCCTTCTCAGCAGAGCTCGTCTTCAGGGGATCTTCTTCCAGAGATGATGGAGAGCGAAACGCCTCCCCCTGCCACACCGCCTCACGAGGTGGGCGACCTCGAGGTGTCGTCACGGAGGGTTTCTCCTGATCCGGCAAGGCCAGAAGGTAATGCTATGGCCACCCGAAGTCCTCAGTATCTGGCTCTTGAAGAGAGCAATCAAAAGAGTCCAGCACCGTCTGGTGTGCGGTCGGACGTACTGAGGGATCTGCTAGAGCAAGAGGCTATCTCAGAAGAGCACCGCACGTTGATGGGTACGGTGATTGAAAGGATTTCATCCACCGAAAGCAGGTTGCATGAAGCCTTTATGAGTCTACTGATGGGTTTTGAGGTACACGAAATGATGTACATTGTTGACATTGTTGGGGAACGTAGTAATTTCAAAAAAATTCCTACGCACACGCAAGATCATGGTGATGCATAGCAACGAGAGGGGAGAGTGTGATCTACGTACCCTTGTAGATCGACAACGGAAGCGTTTGGTTGATGTAGTTGTACGTCTCCACGGCCCGACCGATCAAGCACCGAAACTACGACACCTCCGAGTTCTAGCACACGTTTAGCTCGATGACGATCCCCGGACTCCGATCCAGCAAAGTGTCGGGGAAGAGTTCCTTCAGCACGACGGCGTGGTGACGATCTTGATGTACTACTGTCGCAGGGCTTCGCCTAAGCACCGCTACAATATTATCGAGGACTATGGTGGCAGGGGGCACCGCACACGGCTAAGAATATGATCACGTGGATCAACTTGTGTTTCTCTGGGGTGCCCCTGCCTCTGTATATAAAGTCTCAAGGGGGGTGCGGCCGGCCTAGGAGAGGCGCGCCAGGAGGAGTCCTACTCCCTCCGGGAGTAGGATTCCCCCCCAATCCTAGTTGGAATAGGATTTGCGGAGGGGGGGAAAAGAGAAAGGGGGGCCGACCCCCTCTCCTTATCCTATTCGGACCAAGGGAGGGGAGGGGCGCGCGGCCCATCTCAGGCTGCCTCTTCTATTTTCCACTAAGGCCCACTAAGGCCCATATAGCTCCCGGGGGGTTCCGGTAACCTCCCGGCACTCCGGTAAAATCCCGATTTCACCAGGAACACTTCCGATATCCAAACATAGGCTTCCAATATATCAATCTTTATGTCTCGACCATTTCGAGACTCCTCGTCATGTCCTTGATCTCATCCGGGACTCCGAACAACCTTCGGTACATCAAAACATATAAACTCATAATATAACTGTCATCGAAACCTTAAGCGTGCGGACCCTACGGGTTCGAGAACAATGTAGACATGACCGAGACACGTCTCCGGTTAATAACCAATAGAGGGACCTGGATGCCCATATTGGCTCCTACATATTCTACGAAGATCTTTATCGGTCAGACCGCATAACAACATACGTTGTTCCCTTTGTCATCGGTATGTTACTTGCCCGAGATTCGATCGCCGGTATCCAATACCTAGTTCAATCTCGTTACCGGCAAGTCTCTTTACTCGTTCCGTAATACATCATCTCACAACTAACTCATTAGTTGAATTGCTTGCAAGGCTTAAGTGATGTGCATTACCGAGAGGGCCCAGAGATACCTCTCCGACGATCGGAGTGACAAATCCTAATCTCGAAATACGTCAACCCAACATGTACCTTTGGAGACACCTGTAGAGCACCTTTATAATCACCCAATTACGTTGTGACGTTTGGTAGCACACAAAGTGTTCCTCCAGCACACGGGAGTTACATAATATCATAGTCATAGGAACATGTATAAGTCATGAAGAAAGCAATAGCAACATACTAAACGATCGGGTGCTAAGCTAATGGAATGGGTCATGTCAATCAGATCATTCAACTAATGATGTGATCCCGTTTAATCAAATGACAACTCTTTGTCCATGGTTAGGAAACATAACCATCTTTGATTAACGAGCTAGTCAAGTAGAGGCATACTAGTGACACTCTGTTTGTCTATGTATTCACACATGTATTATGTTTCCGGTTAATACAATTCTAGCATGAATAATAAAATTTGATCATGATATAAGGAAATAAATAATAACTTTATTATTGCCTCTAGGGCATATTTCCTTCAGACATTACCGCACATTTTTAGATGTGCCCTGTGTAGATAGTAGCCCTTGAGACTCTGGTTGTCGTCAAAAACGGCGGCAAACAGAGGATCATAGTCCCAGGTAATAACGAGACCACCTTTATGTGCAGGTGGTTGAAGCTCCGGTGGCTAGCCAGACTGGTGGGTTTGCCGAACTAAGGCGGCAACTGGATGCGGCAGATGCCGACATCGTGCTTGTTAACAAGCGGCTTGACGAGGCACAGGGTAGGTGATTTTTCTGGTGATTGTCACATAATAAAAGCAGCATGATGCCAGTATCTTTAATATGTTGTGACTACAGATGGAGCTGCCACCGTGGAGACCCTTCGGGCGGAGCTTGCCCGAGCCAAGGAGCAAGCAAGGAGTAGCAATGCGGCCGCTTTAAAGGCGGTCAAAGAGTTAAGGGCCGAACAGGCCATGCATTGTGAGAGCAAAGAAACAATAGCCAAGATGGCTGTAGAGTTAAAAGATTCTGCTGACCGTTACCAGCTTCTTGAAGAAGAAAACCGGGCGAAGGCGATGGACCTGGAAAAGGCCCGGATGGCTGCCAAGGAAGCCCGCTCCAAAATTAGAGCGACGAAGGAGGAGCTGCATCAAGCTACAGATATTGTATCTAGGAAGCCCTTCTTGTTGCAGACTAAGTTTAGGGATCCGAAGTATGCGCCTCTGGACCGGCTATGGAGTTCTGCAGACGCCTACGTGGATTTGGCTGCAAGTGCTGCTCATGCGGCCGAGTACTTCAAGGATCGGAAAGATCACGAAGTGGAAAAACTGTTTTGGTCACAGTTTCATGCTCCAGCCTGTCCGCTACTGTTGAATGAGCAAATGGCCGAGTGGGCCAAGCTCCATAGATTATCCGGACTTTCCATGAGGTCCGTTGTGGATCATCTATGGCCGAGAGGGCCAAGGCCGAATAGCTACTTTAGCTTAGTGCAACAATTCCTTGGTGATGTGCCACACATCGATGCTGTAAAGAGGTCGGCATGCATAGAAGGCTCGCGGATGGCCCTTGCCCGTGTCAAAACATACTGGGCGGAGATGGATGCCACCACTATTGCGGCACAGGGTTCGGCCATAGGCCGAGTGGCTGCCGAGCACTACTTCGAAAAAGTTCTTGAAGGCGCACTTTCGATAGAGGCTTAGTGCTCGAAGAATATTATGTTTGAGTGACATGTATTCCCATTGTAAAAACAATGTTTTATTGAGTTTATCAAGGCTGTATTTATACTTTTGCCCAAAAGTACTGTGATGCCTCCTGTGCGGCCGTTTATGTATATATGTATATAACCTGAAAGATGGCAGTCGTCAGCTTCAGTCCCCACGTATATAATGCGGGGGTGATCGTAGAAGACGCGTGTTCACACTTGATCCAATGTCTTGGTCCATTAAGGAGGTGATAGCGCAGTGAACTAGGCAATCGGACTATAATGCTTTAACACTTTCACTTAGCTAGAGGAGTTTGACAGTGGGGCTACTATATAGCCCCTGGTGGCTCTGCGCTCATCCGAATTCGGGGTGCGTACATGCCTGGCCAGGAAACGGCCCTTTGTTAAGGCGGAGGAATCCCGAAGATTCCGCTAGGTCATCGAATGCTTAACCAGTCTCGCGCTATATCATGACAATCAGTTTTTGGCTTTCTCTACTGAGGTGCTCGTCCGGATGAACGAGGGCACAATCGCAGTAGTTCTCCTGGTGCCGCCTTAGCCGATAGAGCGGAACGTAAGGAAGCAAAACACAGGAGCCGGGCAAACCCAACATTTGACCAAAGACATGATTCGGAGCTGATGCATATAAGGCCAAACTCGCGACGCTGAACACTCCCTAAGGTATTCGGTCTTTATGATGTAAACCGGGCTAAACAATGCCCTTTGTAATAAGCCCCTGGTGTCCAGGTACGTGCAATATTCTGACGTGGCCACATGCCAATATGTCAGCATCCTTCTCAATTGTACTGAGAATCTGATGGGATGTGTATCAACAAGAGACAGTAAAAAAGGTTTACGTAGAGTCTTAATCTGAAAAGAATCCTTGGAACGGGTCCCCGCTGCACGTCTGTGCCTGTGTCTCCGTTGTGCCGTATCCTGGACGGGTGTAGCATGATGGTCATCTGAAAAAGAGAGGAACATAGTTCAAAAGTTGTCGTGCAAAAGGTAGGTTATACTAAATATACCATGTACAGTTCAAGATGAGTAAAGTTGAGCCTAATTGTCACTTGTTTACACGCGTTGCCCCTTGTATTGTTATAGAGGTATAGCCATCAAACCTGTATCAATTATATATAGCTGCACCGGACTCATCTAACCATGTCCGTGGTCTTAACAACCTGCCAGATGCTTTAGTTGGTGAGGCCGTCTAGTGTGCGGCTGCCAAGGCAGTCGCACGGTCTTCCGCGTGCAAGGAGCGCTCAATAGTTCCATTTACTGTAATGATTGTTGGAAATATGCCCTAGAGGCAATAATAAAATGGTTATTATTGTATTTCCTTGTTCATGATAATTGTCTATTGTTCATGCTATAATTGTATTAACCGGAAACCGTAATACATATGTGAATACATAGACCACAACATGTCCCTAGTAAGCCTCTAGTTGACTAGCTCGTTGATCAATAGATTGTCATGGTTTCCATACCATGGACATTGGATGTCATTGATAAAGGGATTACATCATTAGGAGAATGATGTGATGGACAAGACCCAATCTTAAGCGTAGCACAAGATCGTGTAGTTCATTTGCTAAAGCTTTTCTAATGTCAAGTATCATTTCCTTAGACCATGAGATTGTGCAACTCCCGGATACCGTAGGAATGCTTTGGGTGCACCAAACGTCAGAACGTAACTGGGTGGCTATAAAGGTGCACTACAGGTATCTCCGAAAGTGTCTATTGGGTTGGCACGAATCGAGACTGGGATTTGTCACTCCGTATGACGGAGAGGTATCACTGGGCCCACTCGGTAATGCATCATCATAATGAGCTCATTGTGACTAAGTAGTTGGTCACGGGATCGTGCATTACAGAACGAGTAAAGTGACTTGCTGGTAACGAGATTGAACGAGGTATTGGGATACCGACGATCGAATCTCGGGCAAGTAACGCACCGATTGACAAAGGGAATTGTATACGGGATTGCTTGAATCCTCGACATCATGGTTCATCCGATGAGATCATCGTGGAACATGTGGGAGCCAACATGGGTATCTAGATCCCGCTGTTGGTTATTGGCCCAAGAGTTGTCTCGGTCATGTCTGCATGATTCTCGAACCCGTAGGGTCTACACACTTAAGGTCTGATGACGCTAGGGTTATAGGGAAAGTTTGTACGTGGTTACCGAATGTTGTTCGGAGTCCCGGATGAGATCCCAGACGTCACGAGGAGTTCCAGAATGCTCCAGAGGTAAAGAATAATATATAGGAAGTGAGGTTTTGACCACCGGAAGTGTTTGGGGCGTCACCGGTAATGTACCGGGACCACCGGAGGGTTCCGGGGGTCCACCAGGAGGGGCCACCATCCCCGGAGGCTTGCATGGGCCAAGAGTGGGAAGGGACCAGCCCCTGAGTGGGCTGGTGCGCCTCCCACCAGGGCCCAAGGCGCGGCTAGGAGGAGAAGGGGGGAAACTCTAAGCGCAGATGGGCCTATGGCCCACCCTAGGGCGCACCCCCCTCTCCACCTCTTGGCCGCCCCCACCATCCCATCTAGGGCTGCTGCCCCCCTAGGGGTGGGAACCTCAGAGGGGGCGCACCCTCCTCCCCTCCTCCTATAAATAGTGGTGGTTTTGGGGCTGCCCAACACACGAGTCTCTCTCCCTCTTGGCACAGCCCTACCCCTCTCCCTCCTCGTCTCTTGCAGTGCTTGGCAAAGCCCTGCTGGCGTGCCATGCTCCTTCACCATCACCACGCTGTCGTGCTGCTGCTGGACGGAGTCTTCCCCAACCTCTCCCTCTCTCCTTGCTGGATCAACACGCGGGAGACGTCACCGGGCTGTACGCGTGTTGAACGCGGAGGCGCCGTTGTTCGGCGCTTAGATCGGAATCGACAGCCGAGGGAGTCCTGGATTAGGGGGTCTCCGGACAGCTGGACTATTAGACTATGAAGATACAAGATTGAAGACTTCGTCTCGTGTCCGGATGGGACTGTACTTGGCGTGGAAGGCAAGCTAGGCAATACGGATATGTATATCTCCTCCTTTGTAACCGACCTTGTGTAACCCTAGCCCTTTCCGGTGTCTATATAAACCAGAGGGTTTTAGTCCGTAGGACAACATACAATCATACCATAGGCTAGCTTCTAGGGTTTAGCCTCTCAGATCTCGTGGTAGATCAACTCTTGTAATAAACATATCATCAAGAATAAATCGAGGAGGACTTAGGGTTTTACCTCCATCAAGAGGGCCCGAACCTGGGTAAAACATCGTGTCCCCTGCCTCCTGTTACCATCCGCCTAGATGCACAGTTCAGGACCCCCTACCCGAGATCCGCCGGTTTTGGCACCGACATTGGTGCTTTCATTGAGAGTTCATCTGTGTCGTCGCCGTTAGGCTTGATGGCTCCTAAGATCATCGATAGCGATGCAGTCCAGGGTGAGACTTTTCTCCTCGGACAGATCTTTGTGTTCGGCGGCTTCGCACTGCGGGCCAACTCGCTTGGCCATCTGGAGCAGATCGAAAGTTACGCCCCTGGCCACCAGGTCAGGTCTGGAAGCTTAAACTACACGGACGATATCCGTGGACACTTGATCTTCGACGGATTCGAGCCTCTGCCTTGTGCGTCATGCGGTCATGATGAGTACGATTTAGCTCTACCATCAGACAGTGTTCCGGAGATCGCACCGGCAGCCGCTCTGACCCTCAATTCGGAGCCAGTTGTGTCATCCATGGACGGGTGGATGGACCCCGCCACAGACGCCTTACCCTCAGCGGTGATCGAGCCGAACATCGACCTTACCCTGCAAGAGAGCCGTGTTGTCAGACTGCCGGATCCTTCTCCGGCCACGGACTTCGAACCGCCTGCGCCCGTTCCTAGTGAATCCGGTTGGGCGCTGATCATGGAGTTTACCTTCGTGGATATTTTTCCGCACTTGCCCTTTGGCGACATACTGAATTCATTAAGGTCTATCTCCTTGTCAGGAGGATCCTGGCCGAACTATGTCCGGCAGGATTGGGATGCAGATGACGAAGAAATTCGCTGCCCACCCACCGCCCACTTAGTAGCCACTGTCGACGACTTAACCAACATGCTCGACTTCGACTCCAAGACATCGACGGTATGGACGACGATGCAAGAGACGAAGAGGAACCACTTCCCACAGGGCACTGGACAACCACCTCATCATACGATATATATATGGTGGACACACCCAAAGAAGGCAATGGCGACGAGACAGCGGAGGATGACCCCTCCAAGAAGCAACCCAAGCGCCGATGTCAGCGGCGCCGCTCTAAGTCCCGCCAAAGCAAAAGTGGTGATACCGGCACAGGAGATAATAACACTCCGGATAGTGCCGAAGATGGCAACAATCCCCTCCAGCACGATCTAGGACAGGAGGATGGAGAGGCCAGCCCTCCAGAGAGAGCGGCAGATGGTGAGGCGGAGCATGATAATTACGTGCCCCCTCCGAAGACGAGGCAAGCCTCGACGATGATGAATTCGTCGTGCCAGAGGATCCCGTCGAACAAGAGCGCTTCAAGCGCTGGCTTATAGCCACGGCAAATAGCCTTAAGAAAAAGCAGCAATAGCTTCAAGCTGATCAAGATCTGCTAGCTGACAGATGGACTGAAGTCCTCGCGGCTGAGGAATATATACTCGAACGCCCCTCCAAGAGTTACCCAAAATGCAGGTTGCTACCCCGACTGGAGGAAGAAGCGTATGACGCGGCTGATCGGCCACCTCGTGGCCACGATAGAGAGGCATTCCAGCCAAAAGCTCAGCCTGCACCTCGACGCCATTCAAATAAAAAGGCATGGGGAAATATGCCAGACCTGCGAGCGTATTGGAGGACAAAGCAAAACATGCAAGATCGATCTACGGATCACGAGGGCGCGCCACTATGCGAGACGGTAAATGTCACGCCGGATACAGTAAAAGTAAATCCGGCCGGGCCGAACACAGCGGGCAAGACTCATTGGAGTTGCGTCGCGATATAGCCCAGTACAGAGGTGCCGCACACCCCTTATGCTTCATAGATGAAGTAATGGATCATCAAATCCCAGAGGGTTTCAAACCCGTAAGCATAGAGTCATACGACGGCACGACAGATCCTGCGGTATGGATCGAGGATTTCCTCCTACAAATCCACATGGCCCGCGGTGATGACCTACACGCCATTAAATACCTCCCACTCAAACTCAAAGGACCAGCTCGGCATTGGCTCAATAGCTTGCCAGCAGAGTCCATTGGCTGTTGGGAAGATCTGGAGGCCGCATTCCTCGACAACTTTCAGGGCACTTATGTGCGACCACCAGATGCCGATGACTTGAGCCAAATAATTCAGCAGCCAGAGGAATCGGCCAGGCAATTCTGGACACGGTTCCAAACAACGAAAAATCAAATCGTCGACTGTCCGGATGGAGAGGCCCTAGCAGCTTATAAGCACAACATCTGCGACGAGTGGCTCGCCCGGCACCTTGGCCAGGAAAGCCAAAATCTATGGCAGCCCTCACGACACTCATGACCCGCTTTTGTGCGGGAGAGGACAACTGGCTGGCTCGCTGTAATAACATATCAAAGAACCATGGTACTTCGGATACCAAGGACGGCAATGGCAAGTCACGTCGCAACAAACATAAGCGCCGCATCAAGAACGACAATACCGAGGATACGGCAGTCAATGCCGGATTCAAAGGCTCTAAACCCGGTCAGCGGAAAAAGCCATTTAAAAGTAGCACTCCGGGCCCGTCCAGCTTGGACCGCATACTCGATTGCTCGTGTCATACACGGCACCCCCAACAAGCCAGCCAACCACACCAATAGAGATTGTTGGGTATTCAAGCAGGCCGGCAAGCTAAATGCCGTAAACAAAGATAAGGGGCCACATAGCGATGACGAGGAAGAGCCCCGGCAGCCAAACACCAGAGGACAGAAGAGGTTCCCCACACAGGTGCGGACGGTGAACATGATATACGCAACCCACATCCCCAAAAGGGAGCGGAAGCGTGCGCTCAGGGACGCATATGCGTTGGAGCCAGTCGCCCCAAAGTTCAACCCATGGTCCTCCTGTCCGATCACCTTCGATCACAGGGACCACCCCACTAGTATCCGTCATGGCGGATTCGCCACACTGGTCCTAGAACCAATCATTGACGGATTTCACCTCACTCGAGTCCTTATGGATGGCGGCGGCAGCCTGAACCTGCTTTACCAGGACACAGTGCGCAAAATGGGTATAGACCCCTCAAGGATCAAACCCACAAAAATGACATTTAAAGGCGTCATACTAGGTGTAGAGGCCCATTGCACAAGCTCAGTCACACTGGAAGTGGTCTTCGGATCCCCGGATAACTTCCAAAGCGAAGAGTTAATCTTCGATATAGTCCCGTTCCGCAGTGGTTATCATGCACTGCTCGGGCGAACCGCATTTGCAAGATTCAATGCGGTACCCCATTATGCATACCTCAAGCTCAAGATGCCAGGACCTCAGGGGGCCATTATAGTTAACAGAAACACAGAGCGCTCTCTCCGAACGGAGGAGCACAATGCGGCCCTCGTAGCGGAAGCGCAAAGCAGCCTCTTAAGGCAATCCACTAGTTCGGCGTTTAAGGACCCAAACACCTTCAAGCGTGCCCGGAGTAATCAGCAACAGGACCACCTGGCACGTTCCGAGCTTGCATAGCAATGCAACCCCCACCCCGGCCCAAGCCAAACGGTGAAATTCGTGCCATGCGTACATAATTATGCATTAAAAATACCATGGGCACAGGCGGGAGGGGGGCATGACTACGGCACGCCCCAAGACGCGGCTTAAACTGCACTAGGGGCTTCCTGTTTTGTTATTTTATTTTCAGGACTTTAATCTCTGGAAATCCGGTCCGGCAGCATGATTGCCGAACATATGATGCAGCAACCAAGAAGGCAAAAAGCTACGTCACACCATGGAACTCCCAAGTGGATTACGATAACAAGTGAAATACTTGCTTTAATATTATTCCTCAGCTTTCCCTTGGAGGGGACATAGTCCTACTTTTTGCTTATTGCACTACATGTATCATTCTGCTTTAACGCACCTTTTTGAATAAACAATGCATAGCATTAAGACTATTATTGCATTCTTCTTTTATATATATATATATATATATATATATATGTTCATTCATGACATCCAGCACCCATACACTCTGGTACGGCCAATACGCTAGGGGCTTAAGCATACCCCACAATACGCCGTGAGAAGTCCGGACACTTTCAACAGTGCGGCACCCCGAACTTATAGCATTATATGCATCAACTCTGAATCATGTCTTGGGTCAATAGTTGGGTTTTCCCGGCTCCCATGTTTTCGTAACTTACGTTCCGCTATATCGGCTAAGGTAGCACTAGGAGAACTACTGCGATTGTGCCCCTGTTCTACTGGGCTAAGCACCTCAGTAGAGAAAGCTAAAACTGACTGTCATGATAAGGCGAGAGACTGGTTGCTGTTCGAGAGGTTTTCGAGTCCTTAAAGACTTATGCCGCTTAGAGCGAGGAGTCGGCCCTATCCGGCTTAAGGCGTGTATCGCGCCCCGAGTTCGGCCTTCCGAACACTAGGGGCTCCGCCGAAATTTAAAATTACAGAACTCTATAGCTAAGTGAGAGTGATAACGCATTATAGTCTGATTGCCTCGTTCGTTGTGCTGAGCACCTCCCTCGAAGGACCCAAAAATGGGAACACGAGTGCTCAGGTTTATCCCGAACACCCCAGCACTCATGGCGTGGGGGTAGAAGCCGACGACTAGCCATCTCTCAGATTTGATAAACAACCAAACAGAAGGTAATATTTTAAATTCAAACAAGCGTTGCATAGCGCATATGAACAAGTTTTCATGACTACAGGATTACACGAGCAGGTTCACTCGGATATTATATCTTTTGTACACTCGTCCTCTACGAGACGACCACCCTTCAGGACACCCTCATAGTACATCTCGGGGTGGCGATGCTCCTTGCCCTCCGGCGGCCCTTCCTTAATTAGCTTCACGGCGTCCAGCTTGGCCCATTGCACCTTCACACGGGCGAAAGCCCGGCGTGCACCTTCGATGCAGACGGACCGCTTGATGACTTCCAGTCATGGGCAGCCATCTACAAGCTGCCTCACCAGGCCGAAGTAGCTATTGGGAAGGGCGTCACCAGGCCACATCCCGACTATAAAGCCCTTCATGGCCTGTTCAGCCGCCTTGTGCAGCTCGACCAGTTGCTTCAGCTGGTCTCTCAGAGGCATCGGGTGTTCGGTCCCAGTATACTGAGACCAGAACAGCTTCTCCGTTGAGCTTCCCCCCTCGGCCTGGTAAAACTGTGCGGCATCCGACACGCCGCGGGGCAAATCTGTGAATGCTCCTAGAGAGCTCCAGATTCAGGTAAGTAACAGGTAATTTGCTTTCACATGCTTGCTTTGCATATAGAATGCCTTACCCGCCGCTATCTTATTCATCAATCTCCTGGAGGGCCTTCTGCGCTTTGGCCTTGGCACTCTTTGCACTTTCACGGGCGGTGGCAAGCTCGGACTCTCGCGTCTTCAAGTCAAGCTCCAATGCATCGTGCTTCGTCACAAGAGCGTGGAGCTCTTGCTGCACCTCGCCCACCCGTGCCTCATGACTTTCCCGCTCGATGCGCTCCTTGCTGCTTTGTTTTCGGCCTTGGATAGCGCTTGCTTCAGGGTCACCACCTCGGTCGTGGCCCATGGCAAATTTACAATGATCCTGTCATTTTGCAATCGTTTTCTTTTTATATATATCCATAGACTAGGTACTACTTACCTTTGTTCTCCTCGAGCTGCCTCTTGGCAAGGCCGAGTTCTCTCTTGGACCTTTCGAGGTCCTGCTTCAGTGTGGCGACCTCCGCAGTCAGTGCGGCTGAGGCCAGCAGCGAAGCCTGCATATGCATATAGACATACTTATATTAGACTCCTGCGATATTGTTTGATCCACTGTTCGGCTTATCTTTGTGAACACCGAACAGAGCATCAGGGGCTACTATCTATGCGGTAATATTTTTCCTATAAACTTTCCTCAAAGCCTGTTAGAAGGCTGGCACAGGTTTCAGTCAGTCCGCTCTTGGCGGACTGAACCTTCTGGACCACCGCACTCATAATAGTGCGGTGCTCTTCGTCGATGGAAGCGCTGCGAAGCGCTCCCAGCAGACTGTCCGGTGCCTCTGGATGGACAGAGGTCACCAGCACAAGCATCTTTCCCCTTTTAGAAGGAGGTCTCCTGCCCGAGTCCGAAACCACTGGGGGTTCTGGTGCGGTGTTCGGCTGAGGGCCGAACTCGGAGCCCTCGGGAGCCTTGCTCCCTCTACTCCCGGAGTCCGGAAGGTCGCCTTGAGGCGCCTCCGGGATTGTCTCCCCTCGACCAGGTGCCTCTTGCGACAATGCCTCAGCGTTGTCCGTAGGGCAGGGGGAGGTGGCGGTCGGAAGTGGATCGCTATCCATATCCGACGAGCCCAGGGAGCCGTCCGACCATACGTCGATACGGGCTCGTGGTGGTCTGCATAATCATAATTCGGCATTAGAAGAAACAGTGCGACAAATGAATGCTATGAGTTACTCTGGCATCCGAATGCTTACGACTTTGCCAGGGGCTTGGCCCTGAGCAGCTACTCGTCTTCGCCTTCGATGGCGATGGTAGAGTACTCAGGAAGGAGAGTCCTTCCCTTAATGGACCCTTCGGCCCCCCAGTAAGGCGGCCTTCCTTTTCTTGTCTCCCTTGACCGGAGGGGGAACATCTTCATCTTCCTCCTCGTCTTCGGGGGAGGAGTGCGTCGCAGAGTTATCGGACGATGAGTCCGATAACACCTGGCGCCGGGAGCTCTTTCAGGTTCCCTTGGCCTTCTTGATCTTCTCCGGCACCTTGTAAGGAGCTGGAGTCAGCATCTCCATCAGGAGAGCGTCCGCAGTGTCTTCGGGCAGAGGGGCCGGACAGTTAATCTGCCCCAACGTCTCCACCCAGTCCTGTCAAAGGCATGGAGATCAGATCCTGCACATGGTTAAGCTAGGGGAAATAAATATCCTACCGGATGTATAGAACTCACCGAATGCGCTCGGCGCTTCGCGCTTAGCCCGCGGTCCTCGGTTAGAGAGGGAGGGACCTCGGTGCCCTTGAACAGCACCTTCCAGACGTCCTTGTGCGTCATGTCAAAGAGCTCGCTCAGAGTCTGGTGCTGGGCCGGGTCGAACTCCCACAAGTTGAAGTCCCGTGGTTGGCACGGGAGGATCCAGCGGATGAGCATGACCTGGACTATGTTGGCAAGCTTGAGCTTCTTGCTTGTCATGTTCAGGATACATTTCTGGAGTCCGTCCAGCTCCACCAATGAACCCCACGACAAGCCCTTCTCTTTCCAGGAAGTGAGCCGTGTAGGGAATCCGGATCGAAACTTGGGGGCAGCCACCCATTTGGTGTCGCGCGGCTCGGTGATGTAGAACCACGCCAATTGCCACCCCTTTATGGTCTCCACGAAGGAGGCTTCAAGCCATATAATGTTGGGCATCTTTCCCACCATGGCTCCGCCGCATTCTACTTGTTGGCTGGCCACCACCTTTGGCTTGATATTGAAGGTCTTTAGCCATAGGCGGAAGTGGGGGCGGATGCGGAGGAAAGCCTCACAGAGGACGATGAACGCCGAAATGTTGAGGATGAAGTTCGGGGCCAGATCATGGAAGTCCAGCCCGTAGTAGAACATGAGACCGCGGACGAATGGATGAAGGGGAAACCCCAGTCCGCAGAGGAAGTGGTGGAGGAAAACTACCATCTCATGGGGTTCTGGGGTAGGGACGATCTATCCCCGCAGCGGGTAGCCGATGCACGATATTCGCGGCCAAGTATCCGGCTCCGCACAGCTTCTTGATGTGTCCCTCTGTAACGGAGGAAGCCATCCATTTGCCTCCCGCTCCGGACATGATTGGAGAAGGTTGAGGGGAAGGATGTGGGCTTGGGCGTTGGAGCTCGAGTGCGCAAGAGTAGATGAGCAAGGAGGAAGAAGGCATGGGTAGAAAAAGGTTGAACCTTGTCCCTTTATAAGGGCGGCCGAAACTATGCGCCCCCACTAGCCTGGTAAAACTCGCTTATCCCCCAAGCGCCGTAATCGATGGCGTGGTTGGGTTACCCATGCCCGTATTTATGAGAATCCCATAATAAGGGGGACACGATCTCGGCTTTGACAAGACGTGTCAAAAAACTGCCTCGCGTTATGTGCGGGGCTAGTTAAAGGAAATGGTTCGAATAATCACCGGGCTTTGGCATAATGTCGTGTTGCCAAAACAAGTCAACAAATTAGATTTGTGGGAATATTATTCTCTATACGGTGGTATGTGGAACTTATTTTGCAGGGTCGGACACTATCCTTGTATTCAAATTCTTCCGTGGTGTATTCAGAGGAGGAACCCGCCTTGCAATGCCGAAGACAATACTGCGCACCGGACTCATCGTCATTGAAGCCTGGTTCAGGGGCTACTGAGGGAGTCCTGGATTAGGGGGTCTCCAGACAGCCGTACTATATCCTTTGGCCGGACTGTTAGACTATGAAGATACAAGATTGAAGACTTTGTCTCGTGTCCGGATGGGACTCTACTTGGCGTGGAAGGCAAGCTAGGCAATACGTATATGGATATCTCCTCCTTTGCAACCAACCTTGTGTAACCCTAGCACTTTCCGGTGTCTATATAAACTAGAGGGTTTTAGTCCGTAGGACAACATACAATCATACCATAGGCTAGCTTCTAGTGTTTAGCCTCTCAAATCTCATGGTAGATCAACTCTTGTAATACCCATATCATCAAGAATAAATCGAGCAGGACGTAGGGTTTTACCTCCATCAAGAGGGCCCGAACCTGGGTAAAACATCGTGTCCCCTGCCTCCTGTTACCATCCGCATAGACGCACAGTTCAGGACCCCCTACCCAAGATCCACCGGTTTTGACACCGACAACCGTGATGTGAATCGCTGCGTGTACGACTCCACCAACCGCGTTCTTGTAACACTTCCGCTTAGCGATCTTCAAGGGTATGAAGATGCACTCCCTCTCTCTCGTTGCTAGTATCTCCTAGATTGATCTTGGTGACACGTAGGAAATTTTTGAATTATTGCTACGTTCCCCAATAGTGGCATCATGAGCTAGGTCTATGCATAGATTCTATGCACGAGTAGAACATAAAGCAGTTGTGGGCGATGATTTGTTCAATTTGCTTACCGTTACTAGTCTTATCTTGATCCAGCAGCATTGTGGGATGAAGCGGCCCGGACCGACCTTACACGTACGCTTACGTGGGACTGGTTCCACCGACTGACATGCACTTGATGCATAAGGTGGCTGGCGGGTGTCTGTCTCTCCCACTTTAGTAGGATCGGATTCGATGAAAAGGGTCCTTATGAAGGGTA
Source organism: Triticum aestivum (assembly GCF_018294505.1). NCBI lineage: Eukaryota > Viridiplantae > Streptophyta > Magnoliopsida > Poales > Poaceae > Triticum > Triticum aestivum. Next base: position 144,206,153 of record NC_057812.1, read on the forward strand.
AATAGCAATTGGCATATCACCGTTGTGGTTTTGCGTAGGTAAGAAATGTTCTTGCTAGAAACCCATAGCAGCCACGTAAAACATGCAACAACAATTAGAGGACGTCTAACTTGTTTTTGCAGGGTTTACTTTGTGATGTGATATGGCCAAAAGGATGTGATGAATGATATATGTGATGTATGATATTAATCATGTTCTTGTAATACGAATCACGACTTGCATGTCGATGAGTATGACAACCTGTAGGAGCCATAGGAGTTGTCTTAATTTATTTATGACCTGCGTGTCAATGAAAACGCCATGTAATTACTTTACTTTATTGCTATCTGTTAGCCATAGTAGTAGAAGTAATAGTTGGCGAGGAAACTTCATGAAGACACGCTGATGAAGATCATGATGATGGAGATCATGGTGTCATGCCGGTGATGATGGTGTTCATGCTGCGCCTCAAAGATGGAGATCAAAGGCACAAGATGATATTGGCCATATCATGTCACTTTATGATTTACATGTGATGTTTGTCATGTTTTTACATCTTATTTTCTTAGAACGACGGTAGCATAAATAAGATGATCCCTCATTAAAATAACAAGAATTATGTTCCCCCTAACTGTGCACCATTGCTAAGGTTCGTTGTTCCAAAGCACCACGTGATGACCGGGTGTGATAGGTTCTAACGTTCGCATACAACGGGTGTAAGCTAGATTTACACACGCAATACACTTGGGTTAACTTGACGAGCCTAGCATGTACAGACATGGCCTCGGAACACGGAAGACCAAAAGGTCGAACATGAGCCGTATAGTGGATACGATCAACATGAAGATGTTCACCGATGATGACTAGTCCGTCTCATGTGATGATCGAACACGGCCTAGTTGACTCGGATCATGTATCACTTAGATGACTAGAGGGATGTCTATCTAAATGGGAGTTCATTCAATAATTTGATAAGATGAACTTAATTATCATGAACATAGTCAAAAGGTCTTTGCAAATTATGTCGTAACTCCATCTTTGGTTCTACTATTTTAGATATGTTCCTAGAGAAAATTTAGTTGAGAGTTGATAGTAGCAATTATGCGGACTGGGTCCGTGAACTGAGGATTGTCCTCATTGCTGCACAGAAGTGTTATGTCCTTAATGCACCGCTCAGTGTGTTGAACCTCGAGCATCGTCTGTAGATGTTGAGAAACATCTGACATACATGTTTTGATGACTACGTTATAGTTTAGTGCATAATACTAATGGTTTAGAATTGTGGCACCAAAGACGTTTTTGAAACGTCGTAGAACATATGAGATGTTCCAAAGACTGAAATTGGAATTTCGGACTAGTGCCCACGTCAAGAGGTATGAGACCTCTGACAAGTTTCTTAAGCCTGCAAACTAAGGGAGAAAAGCTCAATCATTGAGCATGTGCTCAGATTGTCCGAGTACTACAATTGTTTGAATCGAGTGGGAGTTAATCTTCCAGATGAGATAGTGATGGTTCTCCATAGTTACTGCCACCAAGCTATTGGAGCTTCATGATGAACTATAACATATCAGGGATAGACATGATGATCCTTGAGCAACTCATGATGTTTGACACCGCGAAAGTAGAAATCAAGTAGGAGCATCAATTGTTGATGGTTAAACCACTAGTTTCAAGAAGGGCAAGGGAAAGAAGGGATACTTCATGAGACGGCAAATCAGTTGCTGCTCTAGTGAAGAAACACAAGGTTGAACCAAACCCGAGACAAAGTGCTTCTATAATGAAGGGAACAGTCACTGAAGCAGAACTACCCTAGATACTTGGTGGATGAGAAGGCTGGCAAGGTCGATAGAAGTATTTTGGATATACGTTATATTAATGTGTCCTTTACTAGTACTCCTAGTAGCACGAGGGTAATAAATACCGGTTCGGTTGCTAAGTGTTAGTAACTCAAAATAAAAGGCTACGGAGACTAGCTAAAGGTGAGATGACAATATGTTGGAAGTGTTTCCAAGGTTGATGTGATCAAACATCACACGCTCCCTCTACCATCGGGATTGGTGTTAAACCGAAATAATTGTTATTTGGTGTTTGCGTTGAGCATAGACATGATTGGATTATGTTTATCGCCATACGGTTATTCATTTAAGGAGAATAATGGTTACTCTGTTTATTTGAATAATACCTTCAATGGTCTTGCACCTAAAATGAATGGTTTATTGAATCTCGTCGTAGTGATACACATGTTCATGACAAAAGATATAAGATAGTAATTATAGTGCCACATACTTGTGGCACTACCATTTGAGTCATGTTGGTATAAAACGCATGAAGAAGCTCCATGTTGATGGATCTTTGGACTCACTCGTTTTTGAAAAGATTGAGACATGCGAACCATGTCTATTGGTAGATATGCATGAAGAAACTCCATGCAGATGGATCGTTTGGACTCACTTGATTTTGAATCACTTGAGACATGCAAATCATACCACATGGGCAAGATGACTGAAAGGCCTTGTTTTCAGTAAGATGGAACAAGAAAGCAACTTGTTGGAAGTAATACATTTTGATGTGCGCAGTCCAATGAGTGCTGAGGCACGCAGTGGATCATTATGTTCTTACTTCACAGATGATTTGAGTAGATGCTGAGTATATTTGCTTGATGAAACACAAGTCTGAATTATTAAAGGGTTTAAGTAATTTTAAGAGTGAAGTTGAAGATCGTCGTGACAAGGTGATAAAATGTCTATGATATGATCATAGAGATGAATACATGAGTTACGAGTTTGGCACACAATTAAGACATTGTGGAAATTGTTTCACAACTAATACCGCCTGGACCACCATAGTGTGATGGTGTGTCCGAACATCATAACTGCACCCTATTGGATATGGTGCATACCATGATGTCTCTTATCGAATTATCACTATCGTTTATGGGTTAGGCATTAGAGACAACCGCATTCACTTTAAATAGGGCACCACACAATTACGTTTAGACGACACAGTATGAACTGTGGTTTAAAGAAACCAAAGCTGTCGTTTCTTAAAAGTTTGGGGCTGTGATGCTTATGTGAAAAAGTTTCAGGCTGATAAGCTCGAACCCAAAGCAGATAAATGCATCTTCATAGAATACCCAAAAATAGTTGGGTATACCTCCTATTTCAGATCCGGAAGCAAAAGTGATTGTTTCTAGAAACGGGTCCTTTCTCGAGGAAAAGTTTCTCTCGAAAGAATTGAGTGGGAGGATGGTGGAGACTTTATGAGGTTATTGAACCGTCACTTCAACTAGTGTGTAGCAGGGCACAGGAAGTTGTTCCTGTGGCACCTACACCAATTGAAGTGGAAGCTTATGATAGTGATCATGAAACTTCGGATCAAGTCACTACAAAACCTCATAGGTCTACAAGGATGCGTACTACTTCAGAGAGGTATGTAATCCTGTCTTGGAAGTCATGTTGCTAGACAACAATGAACCTACGTGCTATGGAGAAGCGATGGTGGGCCCAGATTCCGACGAATGGCTCGAGGCCATAAAATCCGAGAGAGTATCCATGTATAAAACAAAGTATAGACTTTGAAAGAACTACTTGATGGTCGTAAGGCTGTTGGGTGCAGATGGATTTTAAAAGGAAGACGGACAATGATGGTAAGTATCACCATTAATAAAGCTCGACTTGTCGTTAAGATGTTTTTCGACAAGTTCAAGGAGTTGACTATGGTGATACTTTCTCACTCATAGTGATGCTAAGAGTCTGTTGGAATTGTATTAGCAGTTACTGCATTATTTATGAAATCTTGCAGATAGGATGTCAAAACATTGTTTCCTCGAAAATTTTCTTGAGGAAAGGTTGTATGTGATACAACCAGAAGGTTTTGTCAATCCTGAAACATGCTAACAAGTATGCAAAGCTCCAGCAATCCTTCTAAGGACTAAAGTAAGCATCTCGGAGTTGGAATGTGCACTTTGATGAGATGATCAAAGATTTTGGGTTTATACAAAGTTTATGAGAAACTTGTATTTTCCAAAGAAGTGAGTGGGAGCACTATAGAATTTTTGATGAGTGTATGTTGTTAACATATTGTTGATCAGAAATGATGTAGAATTTCTGGAAAGCATACAGGATTATTTGAAAAGTGTTTTTCAATGTAAAACCTGGATTAAGCTACTTGAACTTTGAGCACCAAGATCTATAAGGATAGATAAAAAACGCTTAATAGTACTTTCAAATGAATACATACCGTGACAAGATTTTGAAGGAGTTCAAAATAGATCAGCAAAGAAGGAGTTCTTGGTTGTGTTACAAGGTGTGATTATTGCGTAAGACTCAAGACCTGACCACGGCAGAAGAAAGAGAAAGGACGAAGGTCGTCCCCTATGCTTTAGACGTTGGCTCTACAGTATGCTACGCTGTGTACCGCACCTGAAGTGTGCCTTGCCATGAGTCGGTCAAGGGGTACAAGAGTGATCCAGGAATGGATGATATGACAGCGGTCGAACTTATCCTTAGTAACTAGTGGACTAAGGAATTGTCTCGATTATGGAGGTGGTAAAAGAGTTCATCGTAAAGGGTTACGTCGATGCAAACTTTGACACTAACCCGGATGACTCTGAGTAGTAAACCGGATTCGTATAGTAGAGCAGTTATTTGGAATAGCTCAAACTAGCACGTGGTAGCTGCATCTACAAGATGACATAGAGATTTGCAAAGCACACAAGGATCTGAAAGGTTCAGACCCATTTACTAATAAACCTCTCTCACAAGCAAGATATGAACAAACCCCATGGGTGTTGGTTTCATTACAATCACATAGTGATGTGAACTAGATTATTGACTCTATTGCAAGTGGGAGACTGTTGGAAATATGCCCTAGAGGCAATAATAAAATGGTTATTATTGTATTTCCTTGTTCATGATAATTGTCTATTGTTCATGCTATAATTGTATTAACCGGAAAGCGTAATACATGTGTGAATACATAGACCACAACATGTCCCTAGTAAGCCTCTAGTTGACTAGCTCGTTGATCAATAGATGGTCATGGTTTCCTGACCATGGATATTGGATGTCATTGATAAAGGGATCACATCATTAGGAGAATGATGTGATGGACAAGACCCAATCTTAAGCGTAGCACAAGATCATGTAGTTCGTTTGCTAAAGCTTTTATAATGTCAAGTATCATTTCCTTAGACCATGAGATTGTGCAACTCCCGGATACCGTAGGAATGCTTTGGGTGCACCAAACGTCAGAACGTAACTGGGTGGCTATAAAGGTGCACTACAGGTATCTCCGGAAGTGTCTGTTGGGTTGGCACGAATCGAGACTGGGATTTGTCACTCCGTATGACGGAGAGGTATCTCTGGGCCCACTCGGTAATGCATCATCATAATGAGCTCATTGTGACTAAGTAGTTGGTCACTGGATCATGCATTACCGAACGAGTAAAGTGACTTGCTGGTAAAGAGATTGAACGAGGTATTGGGATACCGACGATCGAATCTCGGGCAAGTAACATACCGATTGACAAAGGGAATTGTATACGGGATTGCTTGAATCCTCGACATCGTGGTTCATCCGATGAGATCGTCGTGGAACATGTGGGAGCCAACATGGGTATCCAGATCCCGCTGTTGGTTATTGGCCGGAGAGTTGTCTCGGTCATGTCGGCATGATTCCCGAACCCGTAGGGTCTACACACTTAAGGTCCGATGACGCTAGGGTTATAGGGAAAGTTTGTACGTGGTTACCGAATGTTGTTTGGAGTCCCGGATGAGATCCCAGATGTCACGAGGAGTTCCGGAATGGTCCGGAGGTAAATAATAATATCTAGGAAGTGAGGTTTTGACCACCGGAAGTGTTTCAGGCGTCACCGGTAATGTACCGGGACCACCGGAGGGTTTCGGGGGTCCACCGGGAGGGGCCACCAGCCCCGGAGGCTTGCATGGGCCAAGATTGGGAAGGGACCAGCCCCTGAGTGGGCTGGTGCTCCTCCCACCAGGGCCCAAGGCGCAGCTAGGAGGAGAAGGGGGAAACCCTAGGCGCAGATGGGCCCAAGGCCCACCCTAGGGCGCCCCCCCCTCTCCCCCTCTTGGCCGCCCCTCCATCCCATCTAGGGCTGCCGCCCCCTAGGGGTGGGAACCCTAGAGGGGGCGCACCCTCCTCCTATAAATAGTGGGGGTTTTGGGGCTGCCCAACACACAAGTCTCTCTCTCTCTTGGCGCAACCCTACCCCTCTCCCTCCTCGTCTCTTGCAGTGCTTGGCGAAGCCCTGCTGACGTGTCATGCTCCTTCACCATCACCACGCCGTTGTGTTGCTGCTGGACGGAGTCTTCCCCAACCTCTCCCTCTCTCCTTGCTGGATCAAGGTGCGGGAGACATCACCGGGCTGTACATGTGTTGAACACGGAGGCACCGTTGTTCGGCGCTTAGATCGGAATCGGCCGTGATTTGAATCGCTGCGTGTACGACTCCACCAACCGCGTTCTTGTAATGCTTTCGCTTAGTGATCTTCAAGGGTAAAGATGCACTCCCTCTCTCTCATTGCTAGTATCTCCTAGATTGATCTTGGTGACACGTAGGAATTTTTTTAATTATTTCTACGTTCCCCAAGAATGATGCCACGTGGATCGGGCATCTTAAGCATGAGAGAAGCGTAATCTGGTATTGCGTTAAAGTGAGAGAAAGCTTCGCGTCCAAGTAGTGCTTGATAGCCACTTTGGAACGGAGCGATGTGGAAGTTTAATTTTTCGCTGCGGAAGTTATCGGGAAAGCCGAATATAACCTCTAGTAGCAGGGAGCCCGTACAATGGGCTTCTGGGCTTGGCGTTACTCCTTTAAAGGTAGTATTGCTATGGCTGATTTTTGTTGGGTCTATCCCCATTTTGCGGACTATGTCCTAATATATCAGGTTTAAACTACTGCCACCGTCCATCAGGACTCGTGTGAAGTGGTATCCGTCAATTATCGGGTTAACACCAAGGCAGCCCATCCTGCATGCCGGATACTTGCCGAGTAATCCCGATGGTCAAAGGTGATCGGTTTGGATGAACAGTGGCAGAACTCCGCGGTGATAGGCCCTGGGGCATGTGTCTCTAGGAGTGCTGCTTTGTTTCTCCCCTTCATCACGTGTAACACGTTTACTGTTTTGACTTCTAGTGGGAATTTCTTCTGTTCACCAGTGCTTTGCTTGCGAGGCTCGTCCTCGTCTTCGCTTGGTGTATCCTGCCCCTTGTGTTCAGCGTTGAGTTTGTCGGACTTCTTGAAGACCCAACATTCTCTATGGGTATGATTTGCAGGTTTATCGGGGGTGCTATGGATCTGACATAGTTTGTCCAGAATCTTGTTCAGGCTGGACAGTTCGTCTCTATTGCCTTTGGAGGGCAGCTTTTGCTGACCTGGCCGAGAGCTTCTGAATCCGGCGTTTACCGCCATGCTGTTCGGGCTGTCTTCTTTATTCCGATGCTTTTTTTTGCTGTGTCGTGGCTTCCCATTTCCGTCCCTAACTTCGGATGTACTTGGGTCGCTGGTGCTGCATCGGGCTAACCAGCTGTCCTCGCCCGCGCAAAAGCTGGTCATGAGGCCTGTTAATGCTGCCATTGTTCTCGCCTTTTCTTGGCCGAGGTGTCTGGCAAGCCATTCGTCTCGAACGCTGTGCTTGAAAGCTGCTAAGGCTTCGGCGTCCGGACAGTCGACTATTTGGTTCTTTTTAGTGAGAAACCCATTCCAAAGCTTTTGGGCTGACTCTCCGGGCTGTTGAGTTATATGACTTAAATCGTCTGCATCCAGTGGTCGGACAAAGGTCCCTTGAAAATTTGTCCAAAAAGTGTCTTCGAGCTCTTCCCGGCTTCCAATGGAGTTTTCGCGGAGGCTTTTAAGCCAGTGCCGAGCTGGCCCTTTGAGCTTGAGGGGTAAGTACTTGATGGCATGGAGATCGTCTCCTCGAGCCATGTGGATATGGAGGATGTAGTCCTCAATCCAGACCCCAGGGTCTGTCGTTCTGTCGTACGCCTCTATGTTTACGGGTTTGAATCCCTCTGGAAATTCATGGTCCAGCACCTCATCGGTGAAACATAGGGGGTGTGCGGCACCCCTATATTTGGGTGTACCGTGGTGTTCAGATTTTTGTTGTGTTGTATTGCATGCTGGAGCGCGCTTGCTTGGCCCGTAGATGGATCTGGTTGCGCCGTCCTTTTGATGTGAGCCCTCACGTGGATCGTGTACTGGCTTGTGTGCGGCGTCATTTGCCACTCTATGTTGGCCACGAGGTCGTCTATCCGACCGGATGGCTATTTTGTTTTTTGATTGCGGGGGATCTAAGGCCTCCTCATCGAATTCAGGTAGCTGCTTTTGCTTCGGGTAGTTCTTTGTGTGGCGACTACCGCCGTACTTTGCTGTAGTGTTGTGTACTTCACTCCATCTAATTCTGAGTGTGTCTTGTGCAGCCATGAGCCTTTGCTTCTGCTTTTTCAGACTCCTCGCAGTGGTAACAAGCCTTTGATGGGTATTCTGTTGCTCCGGGTGCATGTCCAGTGTGATGTCATCCGGACTGTTATCTTCGATGGAGTCGGGTTGTTCGGTTTGATTCCCCGTGTTGCCGTGGTCGGACGGTGGTTCAATGATGTGTTTGTCGTCCGCTGGCTCACCCTCCTCTATCGCTGGGTCTATATGATCACTATTTCTGCCGAGGCGGGATTTGGAGAGGCGCTTACACTGCCGCTTCGACTGCTTCTCGAGGGAACGATCCTTCGCTGCGTCCTTCCGTTCCTCGTCATCATTTTCTTTGGGTGTGTCCACCATGTATACATCATATCATGAAGTGGGCGTACAGTGCCCTGTGGGTAGTGGCTCCTGTTCGTCTCCTGCATCGTCGTCCATACCGTCGATGTCTTCAGAGTCGAAGGCGAGCATGTTGGTCAAATCGTCGACAGTGGCTACTAAGTGGGTGGTGGGTGGGCAGCGAATTTCTTCGTCGTCCGCATCCTGATCTGGCCAGCCATAGTTCGGCCAGGACTCTCCTGACAAGGAGAGAGACCTTAATGAGTTTAGTATGTCGCCAAAGGGTGAGTGCTGAAGGATATCCGCGGAGGTGAACTTCATGATCGGCGCCCAGTTGGATTCGATAGGCACAGGCGCAGGCGGTTCGGAGTCTGTGGCTGGGGAAGAATTCGGCAGTTCGGCGTCACGGCTCCCGTGAAGGGTAAGGTCGATATTCGGCTCGATCGCCACTGAGAATGCGGCCTCTGTGGTGGGGTCTATCCACCCGTCCATGGATGGCACAATTGGCTCCAACTTGAGGGTCGGAGCGGTTGCCGGTGCAGTCTCCTGAACACTGTCCGATGGTAGAGCTAAATCATGCTCATCGTGACTGTGCGGCGCACTCGGTAGGGGCTCGAATCCGTCAAAGATCAAGTCTTCGTGGATGTCGGCCATGTAGTTTAAGCTTCCAAACCTGACCTGGTGGCCAGGGGCGTAACTCTCGATCTGCTCCAGATGGCCAAGTGAGTTGGCCCGCAGTGCGAAGCCGCCGAATACAAAGATCTGTCCGGGGAGAAAAGTCTCACCCTGGACTGCATCACTATCGACAATCGAAGGAGCCATCAAGCCTAACAATGACGATACAGAGGAACTCTCAATGAAAGCACCAATGTCGGTGTCAAAACCGGCGGATCTCGGGTAGGGGGTCCCGAACTGTGCGTCTAGGCGGATGGTAACAGGAGACGGGGGACACGATGTTTTTACCCAGGTTCGGACCCTCTCAATGGAGGTAAAACCCTAGTCCTGCTTGATTGATCTTGATGATATGAGTATTACAAGAGTTGATCTACCACAAGATCGAAGAGGCTAAACCCTAGAAGCTAGCCTATGGTATGATTGTTGTTGTTGGTCTTACGGACTAAACCCTCCGGTTTAAATAGACACCGGAGGGGGCTAGGGTTACATAGAGTCGGTTACAAGGAAGGAGATCTACATATCCATATTGCCAAGCTTGCCTTCCACGCCAAGGAGAGTCCCATCGGGACACGGGACGAAGTCTTCAATCTTGTATCTTCATTGTCCAGCAGTCCGGCCAAAGGATATAATCCGGCTGTCCGGATACCCCCCTAATCCAGGACTCCCTCAGACACCGACTCTGACCTGAGCGATGATGACTTTGAAGACAAAGCTGGAGAAGATATCATGGAGTCTGCAATCGAGGAATATTTCTAGTAGACCACCACATCAGTAGTAGTATTCCCCCATGTAAAGAGAGTAGTCCGAGCACTTTTGCGATAGTTAGGGGGCCTTTCCCTTCTCCGCGGCCGAGAATCTCTTTGGAGCCATGGGAGCGACGAGTAATCGAGAAGAAGGAAAGGTGCAGCAAGGAGGGACGGGCCGAAGGGGGTCGCCCAGCCCCGTACTTAAAGCCGGAGGAGGCCAACCGCCATGCACCACGATCGCAGGTAATCATGACCAGTTTCTCTGCATGCAGGGACTTATCAAGTCGTGCAGTTGCCGAGGCGTCGTGGGGAAGCGCAGACGCCCACGCCCAATCAACCACCACGCGGCGCCCAAGGCCGCAGGTTGTTAGGGCCCGCGGCACTTCGCGCTTGCCCCTTTGCTTCCTACTAGGCCAAGCCCGGGCGCGCCTTGGGCCCGGGGGCTACTGTTGGCGTTCTGGGAATGGGGGTCCCCAGACTTGCCTGTCTGCGGCCTACGCCGTGGCTGGGCCTAGCGTGGCCCTTCTTCATCAGCTCAAGCTCAAGACCCTCGCGAGGGGCCAAGCCTCGTGGGGCGGACGACAAGAAGCTTACTCAGAGGCAGCCTCATCAGGCAGGCTCGTGAGGAGGCGGAGAGATCAAGGTAGGGGTACCTCGCGAGGAACCCTTGACGCAAGCCATGACGATCGAGACCAGGCGGGCGCCGGCCTGCGCAGTGTCCTTGTTTCCCCTTTGGTGCAAAGGGGGCAAGCACAGGCCAAGGCATCAGGCAAAGGTTACCATTCCGGTGCAACGAGATCAAGACCAGTCGGACGGCAGGATGGTGGTCACCGTGGAGCCCAAGACGGCGTCATCGCCAGTGCTTTTGGCAGCCGAAGACCACCTTTGGTCAGGATAACTTGTACTAGATGTTCCCCTTCGAAATGGCCAATTGCTGGCGCCCTTTCCGCTCATTATTCGGGGAGAGGCCCAGGGCCTCTATAAATAGAGCTAGCCACCACAGAAGGAGGCGACGGCTGGAAATCTGGTAGAACCCTAGCAGAGAGAGAGAGGCGACTGAACTCACCCCAGCAGTTCATCGCACCAGCTCAAGAACACCTCTCGCGAGGCTGTTCGTCCCTTGTACTGTCCATCATCAGCCCAGAGGCAATCAACCGCACCACACACTGGAGTAGGGTATTACACCACAACGATGGACCGAACCAGTATAAACCTCGTGTCTCTTGTGTTGTTCATCATTTTCATCTTAGTTCCCACGAGAGGATCGGACGTAGATCGGTAGGGGAGAGATCTCCGCGTGCACCCCAGTGTTCGAACCTCAAGGGTCTGCCGGAACTCGAAACCTGACATTTGGCGCGTAAGGTAGGGGTGCGCCGGAGTCCTCCCTCCTGACGACCCGCTCTCCTCCGACATTGCATCCCGCCCTCATGGCGGACAACGTGTCGCCCGCTCCAGCAATGGATGCCGACACTGGGGCCAGGGGGCTCCGGGACTTGGCCCCCGCCTTGCGGCAAGTGCAGTGGTCGCACAAGTTCAGGCCCGAGATGCCGCCGCGCTACGACGGCGCGACAAACCCGATGATTTTCCTGTTGGCGTACGAGGAGGCCGTCCTCGGAGCCGGGGCGACTATCGGGTGATGGCCAACTAGTTACCCATGGCCCTCACCGCCATCCCACGCGCGTGGCTCCTCCACCTACCGACGGCCTCCGTCACCTCCTGGGAGGAGCTGCGTGACCTCTTCCTCGCCCGTTTCGCCGCACCAGCGCCGCCCGTTGTCGCAGCTCTCCTAGGTGGCTCCCAGGCACCACCCTCGGTCATCACATCAAGCCGTTGGCCCGCCGGATCAGCACTGCCCCAGGCGCCAAAAAGCCCCCCCGGGCTGGGTGGTGCCTGAGGCCGATCTAACCTTCGACTCGCAGGACCACCCCTTCAACCCCATCGGTTCAGGTGCGCTCCCGATGCTGTGCACCCCCACCATCTACTAGGTAGCCGTCACCAAGACCCTCATCAACGGTGGTGCCGGCCTCAACATGCTCTCGGTGGAGGCCTTCAGCCTACTCCACGTGTCGTCGGAGCGGCTCCAACCCAGCAGGCCTTTCTCGGGCGTTGGAGCCGGTTCCACCGCCTCGTTGGGACAGATCCGCCTCCCAGTGACCTTCGTCACCTGCGACAACTTCCGCACGGAACTGATCGACTTTGACATCACCCCTATCGGCCTCCCCTACAACGCCATCCTGGGCTATCCGGCCTTGGCTCGGTTCATGGCAGCAACTCACCCGGCGTACAACCTCATGAAGATGCCCGGAAGCAGCGGCGCCCTCACCGTGTCAGGAGACACAAGGGATGCGCTGCAGGTGCTGCGGCTTGTTTTCAGGGCGGCCACGGTGGCACAGCCCACTAGCACCGACGCCCTTGAGCCCAAGGGGGCTGCGCCGGCTAAAAACAAGTAGTTGTTCACCCAAGACAAGGCGAAAACCAAGCAGGTTCCAGTCGACGAGGACGGTTCCACTGGTGCCGCCTTCACCATCGGGGCCAACCTCGAGCTTGAGCAGGAGAAGGCCCTAATCAGGTTCCTGCACGCGAACAAGAAGGTGTTAGCGTGGGAACCAGATCAGTTAGCGGGGGTCCCAAGGGAAGTGATTGAGCATCACCTCAACGTGTGCCCCAATGTACACCCCGTGAAGAAGAAGGCAAGGCGGCAGTCTACTGAGAAACAGGCTTTCATCGTTCAAGAGACCCGGAAGCTAGAGGCGGCAGGGGTTATCCGCGAGGTCCGCTACCCCAAGTGGCTGGCTAATCCTGTTGTCGTGCCAAAGAAGGGGGGAAAGAGCGCATGTGCGTCGACTTCACCAACCTCAACAAGGCCTGCCCGCGGGATCCGTTTCCGCTCCCCCGCATTGACCAGATAGTCGACTCCACCGCAAAGTGTGACCTATTGTGCTTCCTAGATACCTTCTCGGGCTATCACCAGATCAAGATGGCGGTAAAAGACATGGAGAAGACGGCTTTCCTGACCCCGTGTGGAGTGTACTGCTATATGTGCATGCCGTTTGGGCTGCACAACGCAGGCGCGACCTTTCAGCGGCAGATGCACATCGCCTTAGGCCGGAAGCTCGGGAGGAACGCTGAAGCTTACGTCGATGACATTGTGGTGAAGTCTCGTGAGGCAAGAACCCTGATACAGGACCTGGAAGAAACCTTTGCCAGCCTCAACGAAGTGGACCTACGGCTCAACCCGGAGAAGTGCGTATTTGGACTCCCCTCGGGCAAGCTCCTGGGTTTCCTCATATCCCACAGGGGCATCGAGGCCAACCCAGAGAAGGTCAAGGCAGTTGAAGATATGAGCCCGCCGAGGACCCTCAGAGAAATGCGGAAGCTCACCGGGTGTGTGACTGCGTTGGAGCGCTTCATCTCCAAGCTGGGGAACGAGCCCTGCCCTTCTTCAAGCTGATGAAGAAAAAGGGGCCCTTCGAATGGACTGAAGAGGCCGAGAAGGCATTCCAAGACCTTAGGAGGTACCTTACCAGTCCGCCACTGATGGTAGCTCCGCGTCCTCGGGAGCCCCTGGTGCTCTACCTTGCGGCCACCCCCTACTCCGCCAGCGCAGCCCTGGTGGCGGTCAGGGAGGAGCGCTATGCCAAGCCCGCGTCGACCATCCGAACTGAAGCAAAGCAGAGCCAGGAGGGCCTCGCGAAGGCCGCAACCACAGCCGGAAAGGGACAGCCGCAGCAGGAGAACGCACACGGAGCAGGAGAGGCTTCTTCAGGTGACCAAGCCCCGGGGGCTCCATCATCTCCAGAGACGCCTCAACCTCTGGAGGACGCAGGCAGCGCCAACACCCTCAACCTCGTCGAGCATCCCGTGTACTTCGTCAGCACGGTGCTACGGGACGCAAGGGCATGGTATCCCATGCCTCAAAACTCCTCCTCGTGCTACTAGTGGCCTCGCGCAAGCTGCGCCACTACTTCCAAGGACATCCCATCAAGATCGTCTCAGCATACCCCTTGGAAAGAGTGCTCAGGAGCCCCAAATCAGCTAGAAGGGTCGCCGAATGGAACATTGAGCTACAGGCATTTCAGCTAGAATTCAGCACGACCAGAGTTATCAAGGGAGCCGCACTTGCAGATTTCGTGGCAGAATGGGCAGAAGCGCCGGGTCTCGAGGCAGGCGAAGACCGATCACTTTCCTCGGGAAGTGAAGCACCGGACAGCTGGGTCGTGTACTTCGATGGGGCTTTCTCCCGACATGGTGCAGGAGCTGGCGCAGTGCTTGTGTCCCCTACCCAGGACAAACTCTATTACGCCGTGCAACTCTGCTTCCAGCACGGAGAGAAGGTCTCCAACAACATAGCAGAATACGAAGGCCTGATAGCAGGCTTGAAAGCCATGATCGCCTTAGGGGTAAAGCACCTCACCATCAAGGGCGATTCACAGCTCCTCGTCAACTTCTCCAATAAGATATACGAGCCGAAGGACGAGCACATGGAAGCTTACCTCGCTGAAGTCCGCAGGATGGAGAAACAGTTCTGGGGGCTGGAGCTACAGCATGTGCCTCACGGCACCAATCAGGAGGCTGACGACATTGCCAAGAGGGCGTCTATGCGGCTGCCGCAGGAACCTGGCGTCTTTGAGGAGCAGCTCTTCAAGCCCTCAGTGGCACCGTCGCTATCAGGAGCGGTGCAACCAAGGGAGGAGCCTCCTCAGCCGCCTGCCTTAGGAGCTCCGGTTTGCGGCCCGAAATCAGGGGCACGCCTGCTCCTGGTGTTGGAGCCTCAGGAGGGATGTTGGATCCCAGAGATCAAGGACTACCTGATGCAAGGGATTCTGCCGGAGAACGAGGAGGAGGCGGAGCGTGTGGCACGGCAGGCCACGGCTTATTGCATCCAGGATGGCGAGCTCTACAGGAAGCGGCCAAATGACGTGTCCCTACGTTGCATTTCCAGGATGCAAGGAAAGGAACTGCTGGTGGACATACACAGCAGAGACTGCGGGCACCACTCGTCATCACGAACCCTCGTCGGCAAGGCGTTCCGCAGCGGGTTCTACTGGCCCACAGCACTCAGCGACGCCGTTGAGCTGGTGAAGGCTTGCGAGGTCTGCCCATTTCATGCTAAACAGATCCATCACCCTGTGGGGGGTCTGCAGACCATACCCCTCTCCTGGCCGTTTGCAGTTTGGGGGTTGGACATTCTGGGCCCGTTCCGTCGGGCGCCAGGGGGCTATCGCTACCTCTACGTCGCTGTGGACAAGTTCACCAAGTGGGCTGAGGCGGAAGCTGTCCGCACAATCCCGGCAGGCTCGGCAGTCAAGTTCATCAAGGGCCTCGTGAGCCGGTTTGGGGTGCCTAACCGCATCATCACTGACAACGGTTCGCAATTCACCAGTAATCTCTTCAAAACGTACTGTGCTAACCTTGGAACACAAATATGCTACGCTTCGGTAGCACACCCCCGGAGCAATGGCCAGGCTGAAAGAGCCAACGCGGAGGTTCTGAGGGGCCTCAAGGCCAGGACCTTCAAGAAGAAGCTGGAGGCCTGTGGCAGGGGCTGGCATGACGAGCTCTAGTCTGTGCTATGGTCAATCCGCACGACAACGACCAAGCCGACTGACGAGACCCCGTTCTTCCTTGTCTACGGAGCGGAGGCTGTTCTCCCTCACGGGTCAGACGTCACTCCGCACGGGTCCTGGCATTCGACGAGGCTCAGCAGGATGCCATGCGGGCGACGGATCTCGTGCTGGGGGAGGAACGCCGTCGGGAAGCCGCACTGCGAGCGGCAATGTATCAACAGGTGCTACGACGATACCACAGCCACAACATCCGCCCCAGGACCCTTGAGGTAGGGGATCTCGTGCTCAGAAGGGTTCTCTCCAGGGAGGGGCTGCACAAGCTCTCTCCCATGTGGGAGGGCCCGTTCAAGGCTGTTCATGTTTCCAGGCCTGGCTCCGCGCGCTTGGAGACTCCGGAGGGAGTACCCATCTAGAACCCATGGAACATTCAACATCTCCGGAGGTTCTACCCCTGAGTGAAGCCGCTGCGTTTTGGAAAAGGCCCGGTGCTTGTGAAGAAGGCGAATGCCTGTGAAGCCGCTGCATTTTGGAAAAGGCCCGGTCCCTGTGAAGAAGGAGAATGCCTGTGAAGCCGCTGCGTTTTGGAAAAGGCCCGGTGCCTGTGAAGAAGGCGAATGCCTGTGAAGCCGCTGCATTTTGGAAAAGGCCCGGTGCCTGTGAAGAAGCCGAATGCCTGTGAAGCCGCTGCGTTTTGGAAAAGGCCCGGTGCCTGTGAAGAAGGCAAACGCCTGTGAAGCTGCCACATTTCAAGAAAGGCCCGGTGCCTGTGAAGAAGGCCAATGTCTGCGAAGCTCGCCGCCCGTGACACTCTCACATAATAATGAGTGGGGCTGTACATGCCCCGGAGTCTCTGGAGTGCCACCCTCGGGCCTCAGGGGCTCCCGCCCACGCCCAGTGGCAGCACTTAGCTCTGCGCTGGTGAGAAGACGTCGAAGACTAGAATAGGCACCGGACACGGCTTTCCCATTTGCTTTCCGCAGTTGGCTTCTTTATTCCCGTTTGAAGTTTTTATTGGAGTTGCTGACGTTCCTGGCTTATGGCTCTTTGTCTTTCTCGCTCGCTCACCTCGTTTTCTCTCGCGAAGTCTCGCGAGGGAGGATCGCGGGCACCCTCGCGAGTGTTTTCTGCCCCGATCATTTGGAGCTTTCCTATCTAAGTCCTCTGCGGGAGCACCCCTCCCAGTCCATGCCCCACGGGCATCACGACACGAGCGCAGGACCTGGGCCGATCGCCCCCACAGCTAAGACCATGAGTTACCCCTCCTACTGATCCTTGCAGGGCACGAAGCGCACGAGGAGGCCACAGCCTCAGGAGGCGAGGACCGCGCCAAGCCCCACCGAGCTAAAATAGTTCCCGCACATGGGAGTGCGGTGCAAAAACACGATGCAGAAATAGCGGAAACTGCGTGATGGTTAAACAACAACCGTTCTAATACGCCCCCGCGGGGCCCTACATTACTTACTTTTTGCAGGATAAGAAAGAAAACAAAATGGGCACGATTCGTCCTGCGCCAACCCACAGTGAAGGCTCGAGCTGCTCCTGGGGCTCAGGCGGATCTCTCCTCTCGCTTCACCGGGGCGCGACGGCAGGCTGACCCGCTACCTTCACCCAAGCGGGTGCGACAGCGAGGAGGCTGGTCGCGGCCACCGCTTGAGGAGTTGCTGCCTGAGAGGGGGTTGCCGAAGCTCGGCGAACCCTGAGCACCGCCGCCTGTACGCCAGACGCCATCATCATCCTGGTCAGAGCCAGGGCTGGGCAGGCGGCCGCGGTCGTCATCTTCAGGGTAACACCTGGCACGGCAACCGTCTTCCTCGAACACCCTCATGTAGAGGCTGGCATCGCCATCTAACTTGAAGTACAGGGTGCACCACTGGCTCAGGCCACGCGCGCGGGCAAACATTTGCCAGCCGCGTGTCAGAGCCCCGTTCCGAGAAACGGAGACCTCCAGCGACGCCCAGGAGGCCCTGCTGCAGCATCCGTCTACCTGGAGCCAGAAGCCGCACCGGGCGCTGGTCGGCAGTTCATCTATGAAGAAACGGGGGAGCTGGAGCCTGGTGCTGGATGGGTCTGCCGACCACACGACGAACTCCGGCAGCACCTTCGCAGAGCGAAAGCATGACCTAGGGGGCAGACACCCACGGCGTGCCCCCCGTCGGCAACCTGGTGCTCACCACCGCGCCGAGAACCGCCTCCCTGGCCGTGGGAGGCCACCACGGGGACCGTGGTATGCTTGCGAGGGCGGCCTCGGCCGCGCTTGGCCAGGGCGGAGTCAGGTCCAGCCTGGGGGGCCTTTCCCATCTCCGCGGCCAAGAATCTCTTTGGAGCCATGGGAGCGACGAGTAATCGAGAAGAAGGAAAGGAGCAGCAAGGAGGGACGGGCCGAAGGGGGTCGCCTATCCCCGTACTTATAGCCGGAGGAGGCCAACCGCCGTGCACCACGATCACAGGTAATCATGACTGGTTTCTCTGCATGCAGGGACTTATCAAGTCGTGCAGTTGCTGAGGCATCGTGGGGAAGCGCAGACGCCCACGCCCAATCAACCGCCACGCAGCGCCCAAGGCCGCAGGCAGTTAGGGCCCGTGGCGCTTCGCGCTTTCCCCTTCGCTTCTTACTAGGCCAAGCCCGGGCGCGCCTTGGGCCCGGGGGCTACTGTCAGCGTTCTGGGAACGGGGGTCCCCTGACTTGCCTGCCCGCGGCCTGCGACGTGGCTCATGCGGGGGCCCAGTGCGGCCCATCTTCATCAGCTCAAGCTCAAGACCCTCGCGAGGGGCCAAGTCTCGCGGGGCGGACGACAGGAAGCTTCCTCAGAGGAAACCTCATCAGGCAGGCTCGCGAGGAGGCGGAGAGATCAAGGCAGGGGTACCTCGCGAGGAACCCGTGACGCAAGCCATGAAGATCGAGACCAGGCGGGCGCCAGGCGGGCGCTGGCCTGTGCAGTGTCCTTGTTTTCCCATTTGGTGCAAAGGGTGCAAGCACAGGCCAAGGCATCAGGCAAAGGTTACCATTCCGGTGCAACGAGACCAAGACCAGCCGGACGGCAGGACGGTGGTCACCGTGGAGCCCAGGACGGCGTCATCGCCAGTGCTTTTGGCAGCCGAAGACCACCTTTGGTCAGGATAACTTGTACTAGATGTTCCCCTTCGAAATGGCCAATTGTTGGCGCCCTTCCCGCTCATTATTCGGGGAGAGGCCCAGGGCCTCTATAAATAGAGCTAGCCACCACAGAAGGAGGGGACGGCTGGAAATCTGGTAGAACCCTAGCAGAGAGAGAGGCGACTGAACTCACCCCAGCAGTTCATCGCACCAGCTCAAGAACACCTCTCGTGAGGCTGTTCTTCCCTTGTACTGTCCATCATCAGCCCCAGAGGCAATCCACCGCACCACACACTGGAGTAGGGTATTACACCACAACGGTGGCCCGAACCAGTATAAACCTCGTGTCTCTTGTGTTGTTCATCATTTCCATCTTAGTTCGCACGAGAGGATCGGACGTAGATCGGTAGGCGAGAGATCTCCGCGCGCACCCCAGTGTTCGAACCTCAAGGGTGTGCCGGAACCCGAAACCCGACAGTGCGTTTTGCCGCACATCAGCTTGAAGGACCCGTAGCATCATGGTGGGAAAATTTCACAGTCACTTATCCTATCGACACTGTCACATGGGATCAGTTTCAGCAGGCTTTCCGTGCTGCCCATGTTTCAGCAGGAGCTATGGCCATGAAGAAGCATGAGTTTTGCAACTTGCGCCAAGGAGGACGGACTGTTGGCCAATATGTGGATGACTTCAGTAAGTTAGCACGTTATGCCCCGGATGGCGTTGCTACGGATGCAGCTAAGCAGGAGAAGTTTCTGGAAGGACTGAATGATGAGCTAAGCATGCAGTTGATGGTAGCAACTTTCAACAACTACCAGGAGCTGGTAGATCATGCTATTATGATTGAAGGGAAGCAGCAGCAGATTGAGAACCGCAAGAGGAAGTATGGACAAGGGAAGTACAATTCAGGAGCTCAGCAGAAGCCACGTTTTACCCCGAAAGCGGGAGGAGATTTTTAGCATACCCATGGACGAGGGAATTCGCATAATCATAATGGCCCCAAGAACGGTAATGGGAATGGGGGAAGCAACGGTCAGAACCGTACCAACCCATCAATGCCAGCCAAGAGAGACCTGAGCCAAGTCACTTGTTATAAGTGTCAAAAGACTGGACATTATGCCAATGAATGTCCTGAAGCCCAGAATGGAAATGGTAGTGGAAGCTCTGGGAAGAAGCTGAACCCTTTCAATAGGGGCCAGGTGAACCACGTTAACGTGGACGAGGTTGAAGCCCAGCCAGATGCAGTAATGTGTAAGTTTTTGGTTAAGTCATTTACTGCAATCGTTCTTTTTGATACTGGTGCATCGCATTCATACATATCAAGGGGACTTGTGGATAAGTATAAACTGCCCACCAAGGTTCTTAGAACACCTATGTTAGTAAGCTCACCGGGAGCGGAGTATATGGCCAGTCGAGGATGTTTTCAAGTGCCATTGAGTATAGGTAGGCATGTGTTCCCCTCGGATTTAATCATTTTGGAATCGCAAGGTCTGGATGTAATTCTGGGTATGGATTGTCCATCGATGTATGGAGGAAACATCGATTGCGCCAGTAAGTCAATTTTGCTTACCACCCCGGAAGGGAGAAGGATCAAGTATGTATCAAGAAATGAGCCAAAGAGGACACAAGTAAATACCTTATCAGGAGTTGTGCAGGAGGAAGTACCAGTGGTGAAGGATTTCCCTTATGTATTTCCAGAGGAGTTGCCAGGCATGCCACTGGATAGAGACATTGAGTTTTTGATTGAGCTTTTGCCAGGCACAGGGCCGATAGCTTAGAGACCGTACCGGATGCCCGCACAAGATTTGGAGGAAATTAAGAAGCAGATTAAGGAGGTAATGGATAAAGGCTATATTCGCCCAAGTACTTCACCTAGGAGATCACCAGTACTTCAAGTGGAGAAGAAGGATGGATCATTGAGGATGGTTGTTGATTATCGAGGATTGAATGAAGTAACAATTAAGAACAAGTACCCACTGCCAATGATCAATGATATGTTTGACCAATTGCAAGGAGCTAAGGTATTTTCCAAGATCGATTTGCGATCAGGATACCATCAGTTGAAGATTAGAGAGCAGGATATACCTAAGACTGCTTTTACCACCAGGTACGGGCTGTATGAGTATACCGTTATGTCATTTGGTCTGACTAACGCACCTGCCTATTTCATGAACATGATGAACAAGGTGTTTATGGAGTTTTTGGATAAGTTCGTCGTGGTGTTCATTGACGATATTTTGGTCTACTCAAAGAATGAAGAGGAACATAAGCAGCATTTGCGTTTGGTACTAGAGAAGCTCAGAGAACATCAGTTGTACGCCAAGTTCAACAAATGTGAGTTTTGGTTGAAGGAAGTTGGATTCCTCGAACATGTTATATCCGGAGAAGGAATAGCAGTAGATCCCACCAAGGTTGACACTGTGACAAATTGGGAAGCCCCAACAACAGTTGGAGAGACCCGGAGTTTTCTTGGACTCGCAGGATACTACCGGAGATTCAGTGAAAATTTCTCGAATATTGCAAAACCTATGACGGAGTTGTTGAAGAAGGATACCAAGTTCAAATGGACTGAAGAATGTGAGGCCAGTTTCCAGGAGTAGAAGAAACGTTTGGTTACATCACCAGTGTTGATTCTACCAGATCAGCGTAAGGATTATGAGGTATATTGTGACGCTTCACGTCGAGGACTTGGAGCAGTGCTTATGCAAGAGGGAAGAGTTGTTTCATATGCCTCACGACAGCTTAACCCCCATGAGTTGAATTATGCTACGTGATGACCCACAAGTATAGGGGATCTATCGTAGTCCTTTCGATAAGTAAGAGTGTCGAACCCAACGAGGAGCAGAAGGAAATGATAAACGGTTTTCAGCAAGGTATTCTCTGGAAGTACTGAAATAAGTGGTAACAGATAGTTTTGTGATGACATAATTTGTAACGAGCAATAAGTAAGAAAAGTAAATAAAGTGCAGCAAGGTGGCCTTTTTGTAGCAAAGGACAAGCCTGGACAAACTCTTATATAAGGAAAAGCGCTCCCGAGGACACATGGGAATATCGTCAAGCTAGTTTTCATCAGGTTCATATGATTCGCGTTCGGTACTTTGATAATTTGATATGTGGGTGGACCGGTGCTTGGGTGCTGTTCTTACTTGAACAAGTATCCCACTTATGATTAACCTCTATTGCAAGCATTCGCAACTACAACAAAAGTATTAAGGTAAACCTAACCATAGCATGAAACATATGGATCCAAATCAGCCCCTTACGAAGCAACGCATAAACTAGGGTTTAAGCTTCTGTCACTCTAGCAACCCATAATCTACTTATTACTTCCCAATGCCTTCCTCTAGGCCCAAATAATGGTGAAGTGTTATGTAGTCGACGTTCACATAACACCACTAGAGGCTAGACAACATACATCTCATCAAAATATCGAACGAATACCAAATTCACATGACTACTAGTAGCAAGACTTCTCCCTTGTCCTCAGGAACAAACGTAACTACTCACAAAGCATATTCATGTTCATAATCAGAGGGGTAATAATATGCATAAAGGATCTGAACATATGATCTTCCACCAATTAAACCAACTAGCATCTGTCGGCGTTCTAGGAACGGGGGTCCCCAGACTTGCCTGCCTGCGGCCTGCGGCATGGCTCAAAGGGGGGCCCAGCACGACCCATCTTCACCAACACAAACTCAAGACCCTCGCGAGGGGCCAAACCTCGCGGGGCGGATGACATGGAGCTTCCTCAGGCACGGCCTCATCAGAGTGGCTCACGAGGAGGTGGAGAGATCAAGGCGGGGTACCTCGCGAGGTGCCCGTGACGCAAGCCATGACGACTCAGGGCGCCAGGCGGGTGCCAGCCCGCGCATCGTCCTCCTTTCCTCTTTGGTGCAAAGGGGGCAAGCGCAGCCGCGGAGTACCGAGGCATCAGGCAAAGGTTGTTGTTTCGGTGCAACGAGACCAAGACTAGGAGGACTACTAGACAGTGGTCACCGTGGAGCCCAAGACGGCGTCATCACCAGAGCTTTGCGCAGGCGAAGACTAGTTTTGTCAGGATAGTTGATACTTGTTGTCCCCCTTCAAATTAGCACGCCATTGTTGGCTCCCTTCCCGCTCAATATTTGGGGAGAGGACCAGGGCCACTATAAATAGGACCGGCCACCCGCGTAGCAAGGGGTTCGGCTCAGTCCCCAAGGGCTCGACAAGTAGAGAGGTGGTAAACAGAGAGAGAGAGAGAGAGAGAGAGAGAAGGGTGGCTGAACTCCCCCCAGCAGTTCATCGCCCCAGCCAAGAACAGACCCTCGCGAGGCTGTTCTTCCTTGTACTGTCCATCATCATCAGCCCAAGAGGCAATCCACCACACCACACACTGGAGTAGGGTATTACACCACAACGGTGGCCCGAACCAGTATAAACCATGTGTCCCTTGTGTTGTTCTATTCATAGCTTTGATCCAAGCATGGCGGAGGGGTGCAGGTAGGTAGGAGGCGAAATCTCCGCGCGCACCCCAGTGTTCGAACCTCAAGGGTCTGCCGGAACCCGAAATCCGACAACATCAACTACAAGGAGTAATTAACACTACTAGCAACCTACTAGCACCAATCCCGGACTTGGAGACAAGAATTGGATACAAGAGATGAACTAGGGTTTTGAGAGGAGATGGTGCTGATGAAGATGTTGATGGAGATTGGCTCTCCTGCTGAGAGGAGCGTTGGTGATGACGATGGCGATGATTTCCCCCTCCGGGAGGGACGTTTCCCCGGTAGAACAGCTCTGCCGGAGCTCTAGATTGGATCCGCCAAGGTTCCGTCTCGTGGCGGCGGAGTTTCGTCCCGAAAGGTTGCTTCCTTTTTTTCTCGACGAAAGACTTCATATAGGAGAAGATGGTCATCGGAGAGTCACCAGGGGGCCCACCAGGTACGGGGGCACGCCCCCCACCCTCATGAGCAGGGTGTGGGCCCCCTGGTCTTCATCTTTGGCGAGGATTTTTCATTATTTACTATAAGGTATTCTGTGGAGTTTTAGGACTTTTGGAGTTGTGCAGAATAGGTCTCTAATATTTGCTCCTTTTCTAGCCCAGAATTCCAGCTGCCGGCGTTCTCCCTCCTTATGTAAACCTTGTAAAATAAGAGAGAATAGCCATAAGTATTGTGACATAATGTGAAATAACAGCCCATAATGCAATAAATATCGATATAAAAGCATGATGCAAAATGGACGTATCTACTCCTCCAAGCTTAGACCTCGCTTGTCCTCAAGTGAAAGCCGATAACAATAAATATGTCCCCATGTTTAGAGGTAGAGGCGTCGATAAAAATAAAATACGGACATGAGGGCATCATGATTATTCTCATAACATCAACATACATAGATATTGTCATATGATTACTTATGTTCAAGTGATGATCTATTCACAATGCAAAAGTATGAATCAGAAACCTTATTGAGAACCAACAAACTATAACCTCAGTCATTGAAGCAATTGCAATTTATCATAACATCAGAAAGAGTCTATGTCAGAGCTAAAAAGCAAGTCCACATACTCAACTATCATCTAGTCCTTCATAATTGCTAACACTCGCGCAATACTTGTGGTTACGGAGTTTTAATCAGACACAGAGAAAGATAGGGGCTTATAGTTTTGCCCCACAACTTTTACCTCAAGGGTAATGTCAACAATAATAACTCATGCCCCCACATCCAATTTGATATATCTATCAGGATCTTTCCACCACACTGTTCTTGCCAAAGGATAAAATGAAAACGGGAAAGGTGAAGATCACCATGACACTTGCATAAGGTAGAAGATAAAAATAAAAGATAGGCCCTTCACAGAGGGAAGCAGAAGTTGCCATGCGCTTTTATGGTTGGATGCACAAAACCTTAATGCGAAAGAACATCACTTTATATTGCCCCTTGTGATTTGAACCTTTATTATGCAGTCCGTCGCTTTTATTACTTCCACATCACAAGATCGTATAAAGCTTATTTCTCCCACACCAATCAATCATACATATTTAGAGAGCAATTTTTATTGCTTTGCACCGATCACAACTTACTTGAAGGATCTTATTCAATCCATAGGTAGATATGGTGGACTCTCATGGCAAAACTGGTTTAAGGGTATTTGGAAGCACAAGTAGTATCTCTACTTGGTGTTGAGAATTTGGCTAGCATGAGGGGGATGATCCATGACAACATACTTTATCTCAGATATAAGAAAACATAACCCATTACGTTGTCTTCCTTGTCCAACATCAACTCTTTAGCATGTCATATTTTGATGAGTGCTCCCAATCATAAAAGATGTCAATAATAGTATATTTATATGTGAAACCTCTCTTTCCTTATTACTTCCTATTAATTGCAACGATGACCAAAGCTATGTCTGCCAACTCCCAACAACTTTTAATCATCACACTCTTTCTATGTGAAGTAATTACTATCAATAAGATCAATATGAACTTTTGTTTCTTCTTATTCTTTTTCTCTTTTCTTTTATTCACCCAAGATCATAGCAAGAAAATCAAGCCCTTGACTCAACACTAATCTTTATTATATAGATCACGAACTCAATTACATAGAAGGATAATAAAGCAAAACTCATGACTAAATCATACAAGAACTTTTATTCTACTAGATCAAAATATTACCAAAAGGATCGAACTAAGAAAAACGGTAAAGATAAAAGTGATGGTGATACGATATCGGGGCACTCCCCCAAGCTTGGCAGTTGCCAAGTGGAGTGCCCATACCAGATACTCAATTCTTCTTTGTTGGAGGAGACGGTGGTGGTGGTGTCGATGATGCGGGCTTGTCATCCATCTTCCAAGGCATAGGTTCACCATCATAGAAGGACGATCGAGTCTCCGGAATCCTCGAATCTGCAGCCAAACTCATTCTTTTGAATCTATATTCATACTCACAGTTTTGGTTTTGCAGGTCATAGATTTGGGCTTGGAGGTGCTCGGTCTTCTCATGTAGCTTGAAGATGGCCTCCTCGGTGTTCTTGGCATCCGGCTTGTAGTTGTTAGTGAACTCCGCGAGCATCGTGTGGCCAATGTTGATTCCACGCTCCACCATCCCCTGGCACTTGAAAACTTGTTGCTCCATTGCTTCGAGCCTCGCCTCCACGCTTCTAGTTCCCTTTGGTCCCTCAGCATCGCGGATGTGCAGCAACCCATCACGCATCTCAATGGTTTGAGGGTGTCGCAGCACCTCCCCGAGGTAAGGGTTGATGACCTTCTTGAAGAACTTGTCCTTGGAAGCACTTGGGGACGTCATGATAACCTAGATCTATCAGAAAAACAGCTCGAAACAAAAGCAGGAGATTTTTGCGTGATATGGGAGTCAAAACCTCCGGGAGATTATATAGTGAATTTTTACCGACCAAAATATGTATCATGCAAGAAAACAGAGTCCGGAAGGCACACGAGGAGCTCACGAGGTAGGGGCGCGCCCAGGGGGTAGGGCGCGCCCTCCACCCTCGTGGGGCCCTCGTGTCCTTCCCGGACTGCTACTTAATTTTCTATTTTTCTAAATATTCCAAAACAAAGAAATATTGCCTTAAAAATTGTTTTGG
Organism: Triticum aestivum; assembly: GCF_018294505.1. NCBI lineage: Eukaryota > Viridiplantae > Streptophyta > Magnoliopsida > Poales > Poaceae > Triticum > Triticum aestivum. The sequence goes on from NC_057812.1 coordinate 144,232,578, forward strand.
AGTCGGTTTACTTACCGTACCACATACCTATTCCTTTTCAGAGTCTGAAACGTTTTGGAAAGTGTCCCTTATGTATTCCTTCGGGGTTACGATTTCAATAATATTGGTTTCAACATTTATGGGATTACCTGAGATATAATGTTTGATTCTTTGACCGTTTACCACCTTCGGATTTGTGCCTTCGAAGTTGTTGATTTTTATGGCACCGGAACGATAGACCTCCTCGATAACATAGGGGCCTTCCCATTTAGAGAGAAGTATCCCTGCAAAAAATCTTAAACGAGAGTTGTATAGCAATACATAATCACCTACATTAAACTCACGCTTTTGTATCCTTTTGTCATGCCATCTTTTAACCTTTTCTTTAAACAACTTGTCATTTTCATAAGCTTGGGTTCTCCATTCATCAAGTGAGCTAATATCAAATAACCTCTTTTCACCGGCAAGTTTAAAATCATAGTTGAGCTCTTTAATAGCCCAATATGCCTTATGTTCTAGTTCGAGAGGTAAGTGACATGCTTTTCCATATACCATTTTATACGGAGACATACCCATAGGATTTTTATATGCAGCTCTATAGGCCCATAATGCATCATCAAGTTTCTTGGACCAATTCTTTCTAGACCTATTGACAGTCTTTTGCAAAATTAATTTGAGTTCTCTATTACTCAATTCTACTTGACCACTAGACTGTGGGTGATACGGAGATGCAATTCTATGATTGACGTCATATTTAGCAAGCATTTTACGGAAAGCACCATGAATAAAATGTGAACCACCATCAGTCATAAAATATCTAGGGACTCCAAACCTCGGAAAAATAACTTCTTTAAGCATTTTAATAGAAGTGTTATGATCAGCACTACTAGTTGGAATAGCTTCTACCCACTTAGTAACGTAATCAACAGCAACTAAAATATGTGTATAACCATTAGAGGCAGGAAAAGGTCCCATATAATCAAAGCCCCAAACATCAAACGGTTCAATAACAAGTGAATAATTCATAGGCATTTCTTGACGTCTACTAATATTACCAATTCTTTGACATTCATCACAAGATAGGACAAACTTACGGGCATCCTTGAAGAGAGTAGGCCAATAAAAACTGGATTGCAATACCTTATGTGCAGTTCTATCTCCCGCATGGTGTCCTCCATAAGTTTCGGAGTGGCACTTGTGTAGGATCTGTTCCTGTTCATGCTCAGGTACACAACGTCTAATAACACCATCTACTCCTTTATAAAGATGTGGGTCATCCCAAAAGTAATGTCTCAAATCATATAAGAACTTTTTCTTTTGTTGGTATGTGAAGCTAGGTGGTATGAATTTAGCAACAATGTAATTAGCATAATTAGCATACCAAGGAGTACTACGAGAAGTACTTGTGACATTTAATTGTTCATCAGGAAAGCTATCATCAATAGGTAGTGGGTCATCAAGAACTTTCCTAACCTAGATAAGTTGTCTGCAACGGGGTTCTCAGCTCCTTTTCTATCAACAATACGCAAATCAAATTCGTGTAGCAAGAGAACCCATCTAATAAGTCTAGGTTTAGCATCTTTCTTCTCCATAAGATATTTAATAGCAGCATGATCAGTGTGGATAGTTACTTTAGAATCAACAATATAAGGTCTGAACTTATCACAAGCAAATACAACTGCTAAAAGTTCTTTTTCAGTAGTAGCATAATTTCTTTGAGCATTGTCTAGAGTCTTACTAGCATAATGGATAACATTTAATTTCTTATCAAGTCTTTGCCCAAGAACAGCACCTACAGCATAATCGCTAGCATCACACATAATTTCAAAGGGTAAATTCCAATCAGGTGCATGAACAATAGGTGCAGAGACTAATGCTTTCTTAAGTATTTCAAATGCTTCTACACAATCATCATCAAATACAAATGGTATATCTTTTTTGTAATAAATTAGTCAAAGGCCGAGAAATTTTTGAGAAGTCCTTAATGAGCCTCCTATAAAATCTGGCATGACCAGGGAAACTTCTTATACCTTTGATGTCCTTGGGACATGGCATCTTTTCAATAGCATCAACCTTGGCTTTATCAACTTCAATACCTCTTTCAGAAACTTTATGCCCCAAGGCAATACCTTCATTAACCATAAAGTGGCACTTTTCCTAATTCAAGACAAGATTAGTTTCTTCACATCTCTGCAAAACTCGATCAAGATTTCTCAAGCAATCATCAAAAGAAGATCCATAGACGGAAAATTCGTCCATGAAAACCTCACAAATCTTTTCACAAAAGTCAGAGAATATAGCCATCATGCATCTTTGAAAGGTAGCAGGTGCATTACATAAACCAAAAGGCATACGTCTATAAGCAAAAGTACCAAAAGGGCATGTAAAAGTAGTCTTTGATTAATCTTATGTCGACACAAGTATTTGAGAGAAACCAGAATAACCATCTAGAAAGCAGTAATGTGTATGTTTGCATAATCTTTCTAGCATTTGGTCGATAAAATGTAAGGGGTAATGATCTTTCTTAGTAGCCTTATTTAATTTGCGGAAATCAATTACCATCCTATAACCTGTAATAATTCTTTGTGGAATCAATTCATCTTTATCATTAGGAACAACAGTAATACCTCCCTTGTTAGGGACACAATGAACAGGACTTACCCACTGACTATCAGCAACGGGATAAATTATACCTGCCTCCAGAAGCTTTAGTATTTCTTTTCTTACCCCTTCTTTCATTTTAGGATACAGACATCGTTGAGGATCACGAACTGGTTTGGCATCTGCTTCCAAATTTATTTTATGTTGACATAGAGTGGGACTAATGCCCTTAAGATCATCAAGAGTATATCCAATAGCAGCACGGTGCTTCTTCAGAGTTTTCAATAATCTTTCTTCTTCATGCTCTGAAAGGTTAGCACTAATAATAACAGGATATATCTTCTTTTCATAGAGATAAGCATATTTAAGATTATCAGGCAACGGTTTAAGCTCAAACACGGGATCACCCTTAGGTGGAAGAGGATCCCCTGGGATTTCAATAGGAAAATTGTGTTTCATAATAGGTTCCTGTTTAAAGAATACTTCATCTATTTCCCTTCTTTCATTCATAAACATATCATTCTCATGGTCTAGCAAATATTGTTCTAAAGGATCATTAGGAGGTACGGCAATAGAAGCAAGACCAATAATTTCATCCTTACTAGGCAATTCTTCTTCACGGTGTTGTTTACTAAATTTAGAGAAATTAAATTCATGAGTCATATCATCTAAGCCGACAGTAACAACATCCCTTGTGCAATCTATGGTAGCATTAACAGTATTTAAGAAGGGCCTACCAAATATAATGGGACAAAAGCTATCTTGTGGGGAACCAAGAACAAGAAAATCAACAGGATATTTAGTTTTCCCACACAAGACTTCAACATCTCTAACAATTCCCATTGGTGAAATAGTATCTCTATTAGCAAGTTTAATAGTAACATCAATTTCTTCTAACTCAACAGGTGTAATGTCATGCATAATTTCTTGGTATAAGTCAATAGGTATTGCACTAGCACTAGCACCCATATCACATAAGCCATGATAACAATGATCTCCTATTTTAACAGAAATAACAGGCATGCCTATCACAGGTCTAGGTTTATCTGTATCATGGGGTTTAGCAATTCTAGCAGTTTCATCACAGAAATAAATAACATGCCCATCTATATTATCAGACAAGAGATCTTTAACAATAGCAATATTAGGTTCAACTTTGTAACGCCCTCGATGCGGCTATAGCTCCCACGTGTCGAGGCATGACTTAGAGACATAACCGCATTGAAAGCAATGTCGCAAGTTAGGCAATCATCACAACATCCCATGTAATATAGATAATTAAGGGGAGATACATAGTTGGCTTACACTCGCCACGTCAGTCAAAGTACATAAATAACATACATCATCCAAACACTCATGGCCCATCTACGGCGCCAAAATAGAAGAAAACCCAACATGCGACACGGTCCCAATCACCCCCAACTGGGCACCACTACGGATCATCAGGAAAGGAAACATAGTAACGTTGCGAGTCCTCGTCAAACTCCCACTTGAGCTTGTATGCGTCACCTGGAGCGGAATCACTTGGACCTGCATCTTGTGTAATAGTAAACTGTGAGCCACAGGGACTCAGCAATCTCGCACCCTCGCGATCAAGACTATTTAAGCTTATAGGAAGGGTAAGGTAAACATATGTGGAGCTGCAGCAAGCGACTAGCATATATGGTGGCTAACTTATTCGCAAAAGAGAGCGGGAAGAGGAGGCGAAGCGCGAGCGAGAAACTATAGAGAGCAACCGCGCAAACATAACTCCAACACCGTGTCCACTTCCCGGACTCCGCCAAGAAGGGGCCATCACGGTAACACACACGGTTGATTCATTTTAATTAAATTAAGGTTTAAGTTATCTACAATCCGGACATTAACAAATTCCCATCTGCCCATAACCACGGGCACGGCTTTCGAAAGTTCAATCCCTGCAGGGGAGTCCCAACTTAGCCCATGACAAGCTCTCACGGTCAATGAAGGAATAGACCTCCACCTGAGACGTTTCGATCAGACTCGGTATCCCAGTACAACAAGACATTTCGACAGGTTAAAACAAGACCAGCAGCACTGCCCGAATGTGCCAACATATCTCGTTCTCAGGGCACACTCAGATGAGACTAGCTACAAGTAAAACCAACCCTCAAGTTTCCCCGAGGTGGCCCCGCAGGCAGCTCAGTCGGACCAACACTCAGAGGAGCACTGGCCCGGGGGGGGGGGGTTAAAATAAGATGACCCTCGGGCTCCGGAAACCCAAGGGAAAAAGAGGCTAGGTGTCAAATGGTAAAACCAAGGTTGGGCATTGCTGGAAAAGCTTTAATCAAGGCGAACTATCAAGGGGTTCCCATTATAACCCAACCGCATAAGGAACGCAAAAATCCGGGAACATAACACCGATATGACGGAAACTAGGGCGGCAAGAGTGGAACAAAACACTAGGCAAGAGGCCGAGCCTTCCACCCTTTACCAAGTATATAGATGCATTAAGATAACATAGCAATATAATGATATCCCAACAAGTAAATAAATGTTCCAACAAGGAACGGCCTCCAATCTTCACCTGCAACTAGCAACGCTATAAGAAGGGCTGAGCAAAGCGGTAACATAGCCAATCAACAGTTTGCTAAGACATGGTGGGTTAGAGGTTTGACATGGCAATTTGGGAGGCTGACAAGCAAAAGGTAGGCATCGTAGCATTGGCATAGCAAAGAGCGAGCAAACTAGCATAGCAAAGATAGTAGTGATTTCGAGGGTATGGTCATCTTGCCTGCAAAGCTGTCAGAGTTGACTGGATCCTCAAAAGCAAACTCAACGGGTTCCTCGTTAGAGAACTCGTCTCCCGGGTCTACCCAAACAAGACAAACAAGCAACAAGGATACAATCAACCACGTGCAAGCTCAAACAATAAGATGCAAAGATGATATGCTATGCGGGATGCGATGCGGTAAGCAAAATGCAAGATATGACAGGAAATGCATGAACCTGGCCTCAACTTGGAAAACCAAGTGTGCCACTGGAAAGATGAGATGAAACCGCTTGAAAACGATATAAAGAACGCCGGAATCGGAGTTACGGTTTGGAAATGGCAAGCGATTCAAATATGACACCGGTCTATGATTTACAGCAAGTAGGCCTCTAAATGCAACGAAATGAACATGCTACAGCACTCAAACATGGCATCAAAGTACATGGCAAGGAAGCATTCAAGATTCTTAACAAAAGACTAGCACTGAGCCACGGCCAGTTCATCCATTAACAGGTTCAAACAAGCATGGCAAAAACACAAATGGTAAACAGATCTCAGACTTAGTGAAATTAACACTTGTCTGAAATTTCAGATCATATAGCCCTCTTCGGAGCAGCGAAACAACATGCTACAGGACCTGAATATGACAAAGAAGAACATGGCATGGAGCTACTCAACAAGCTTAACAAAAGTCCCTTAGTGACCTTGAGCCAAAAGGGATCACAAAATATAGTAACAAGCACACGAACATAGCTAAAACATAATCAGTTTTCAGACAGTGAAAACTGACACATGCTGAAACATAACTCACGAAGGCATGTTTACGAGCTCGATGCTCTCACTACGGTGCAATTCATGGCAAGGCAAGCATACATACATTAAGAAGGCACAAAATTCAAGCTAGACATGGCAAGAAGAATGGCATAGCATGCACGGATCAACTACAACATCACCGGCAAAATTGCAAATGAGTTGACAATCTGCCCCGATACACAACGGAGCAAAAGTAGAGCTCGATTGACTCAAGCTAGGGTGCTCCATAATTGCAAGTAAAGACATGGATGGATAGAGCACTACAACATTAACAAAACTCCTTTACTGATCATCCTCAAAAGTGGCACGGATCAATAGGAAACAACACGGACATATGGCATCATGAACTAAACAATCCCAGGACTTAGTGAAAATACTAAGTCCCTGAAAACAGAGTTACCGGGTGCCTCACCATGCAAGCTTGCACTAGGCACCACACACATCACAAAAATACATGGGTGGCACCTTTGGAAAGATGACAAAACCCTTAACAAAACATATGTAGAACTCATGGGCATATCATGCACACAACAATCATGGCAAAAATGACAAAAGTCTAAGATGAAGTAGCAGATCTGACAATTAACTCACGAAGCCCTCTTCTAATAGCAATTCGGGCATCAAGATGAACTCAAATGAAAATGATGCAATGGAATGAAATGATGAACTCTCTGAGACGAACAATTTGATATGCTATATGCCCAAAATGGAGCTACGGATGCAGAGATATAGCATGATGAAGATTGCATAAAAATTAGGGTTCGGAGGGAAAAAGTCAACCCGATCCAAAATCCTCAGATCCAGATCCGGATCGGCGCGGAAGTCGAGGTCGCCGGAAACACTGTTCACCGGGGCGGGGACGACGCTGGAGATGGAAGGGGCCGGCGGGGGCGTGGTCGCCGGAGCCGGATCCGGCGAGAGGAGGATGGGGCGGCGACGGCAATCGTCGGACGCGGCGCGGAGCGCGTTGGGCGGCGCGGAGGA
>NC_057812.1:144240164-144255681 GCF_018294505.1 Triticum aestivum
GGCGGCGATGCGGGCCGGGGGGCCCGGCCTGGGCCTACGCGAGCCGGCGGCGTGGAGCGGCGATGTGGGGCGCCCGGGGACACGTGGCAGCGGCCCGTTGGTCGGCTGCGTCGGGCGGACGTGTCCGGCCCGATTCGGACACGTCCGGCGGCCAGGGGAACAGTTTTTTTTAGGGTTTCGGAGGGGGAGATCCGGATTTCGGGGAAGGGGTCTTTAAATAGGCATAGAGGGAGCTAGGAGGGTCCAAATGAGGTGTGGTTTTCGGCCACGCGATCGTGATCGAACACTCTAGATGATGGAGTAGAGTTTGGTGGGTTTTTGGGCCAAATTGGAGGGGTGTTGGGCTGCAACACACACGAGGCCTTTTCGGTCCCTCGGTTAACCGTTGGAGTATCAAACGAAGTCCAAATGATACGAAACTTGACAGGCGGTCTACCGGTAGTTAACCAAGGCTGCTTGACAAGTCTCGGTCCAATCCAGAAATGTTTAATCCCCACACACGAAAGAAAGCTAGAAATGACCACCGGAGGAGAACGAAGCGCCGGAATGCAAAACGGACAACGGGGAAAATGCTCAGATGCATGAGATGAACACGTATGCAAATGCAATGCACATGATGACATGATATGAGATGCATGACAATGAAAACAACACACAGAGACAAAGACCCGAACTCGAGACAATAAATATAACTTAACGTCGGAAATGGCAAGAGTTGGAGTACAAATTGGGAAAGTTATATCCGGGGCATTACAACACTCCACCACGACGAAAGGATCTCGTCCCGAGATCTAGGACTGAAAGAACGCCAGGTACTCAGAACGGAGGTGATCCTCGCGTTCCCAGGTAGCTTCATGGTTGGAATGGTGTGACCACTTGACATTGAGAAATTTGATTGACTTGTTGCGAGTCTTGCGTTCAGTCTCTTCGAGAATAGCAACTGGGTGCTCACGATAAGAGAGATCTTCTTGGAGCTCAATGTCCTCGAAGTTGACTGTGCGGTCAGGAGTCTTGAAGCACTTTCGAAGCTGAGAGACATGGAACACATCATGAACATTTGCAAAGTTTGAAGGAAGCTCGAGTTGATAGGCGAGGTCACCTCTCTTGCTGACAATCTTGAAAGGTCCCACGTATCCAGGGGAAGCTTCCCTTTGATACCGAAGCGACGAGTACCTTTCATAGGAGAGACGCGGAGGTAAACATGATTTCCGATCTCGAAAGCCAAATCACGGTGCTTACTATCATAGTAGCTCTTCTGGCGGGATTGGGCCGCTTTGAGGTTATCACGAATGACTTTGCACATTTCTTCTGCCTCTGTGATTAAGTCATTACCCAAAAGCTGACGTTCACCGGTTTCAGACCAGTTGAGAGGGGTACAACACTTCCTGCCATACAGAATTTCAAATGGGGCCTTGCCCGAACTTGCTTGAAAACTGTTATTGTAGGAGAATTCAGCATAAGGAAGACAATCCTCCCACTTCATGCCGAAGGAGATCACACAAGGCCTGAGCATATCTTCAAGAATCAGGTTGACACACTCGACTTGACCGCTTGTTTGAGGATGGAAAGCAGTGCTGAAGCGGATGTTGGTGCCCATGGCTTTCTGAAAAGAATCCCAAAACTTGGAGGTAAAGATGCTGCCACGGTCTGAAGATATCACTTGAGGAATACCGTGCAGAGAGACAATTCGAGAGGTATAGAGTTCCGCCAATTGAGATGCAGTGATCAACTCTTTGATAGGCAGAAAATGAGCCACTTTGGTGAGCTTGTCGATGACAACGAATATAGCATCATTGCCACGCTTGGACTTTGGAAACCCAGTCACGAAGTCCATTTCAATGTGGTCAAACTTCCATTCTGGAATGGCAAGAGGTTGGAGGAGACCAGCTGGCCTTTGGTGTTCTGCCTTCACTCTTCTGCAGACATCACATTCATTCATGAATTGAGCGATCTCGCGCTTCATTCGAGTCCACCAATAAGCTTGCTTAAGATCCTGATACATATTCGTGCTCCCAGGGTGGATGGAGAGGAGAGAATTGTGAGCCTCGTTCATGATCACTTTACGAAGTTCACCTTTGGGTACAACAATTCGATCCTCGAAGAAGAGAGTATCCTTGTCATCAAGGCGGTAGCACTTGTACTTGGGTTGACTCTTGGCAATCCCAATCTTCACCTTTTTCACCATAGCATCAAGGAGCTGGGCTTGGCGAATCTGGTCTTCCAAGGTAGGAGAGACTTGAAGGTTGGCAAGGAAACCTTGAGGAACAACTTGCAGATTCAGTTTGCGGAAAGCTTCACAAAGCTTGGGTTGATAAGGCTTAAGAATCAGACTGTTGCAATAAGCTTTCCTGCTCAATGCGTCAGCAATCACATTGGCCTTGCCTGGAGTATACTCGATACTCGGATTATACTCTTGAATCATTTTGACCCATCGAGTTTGCCTGAGGTTGAGATTAGGCTGAGTGAAGATGTACTTGAGATTCTTGTGATCAGTGAAAATGTCCACTTTTCTTCCCAATAGAAGATGTCTCCAAGTCAAAAGAGCATGCACAACTGCCGCCAACTCGAGATCATGAGTGGGGTAGTTCCTTTCATTAGGCTTCAATTGGCGAGAGGTATAAGCAACAACTTTCTTCTCTTGCATCAAAACTGCGCCAAGACCTTGGAGGGAGGCATCACAAAAGACCTCGTACGGTTTGGATTCATCAGGCAGAGTCAGAACTGGAGCAGTGATCAGCTTCTTTTTCAAAGTGTTGAAAGCAATATCAAACTCTGGAGACCAAACGTACTTGACGTGCTTCTAAAGAATATTTGAGAGAGGCTTCGCGATCTTAGAAAAGTTTTCAACGAATCTTCTGCAATAGCTTGCGAGACCGAGGAAGCTACAGAGTTGCTTCACATTCTGAGGAGGTTCCCAATTCACAATTGCAGACACCTTCTCAGGATTCACGGCAATGCCCTTGGCAGAGATGATATGACCAAGATAAAGAACCTCATCGAGCCAAAATTCACACTTGGAGAACTTGGCGTAGAACTGATGTTCCCTGAGCTTATCAAGAACCAAACGCAAGTGTTTGGCATGATCTTCCTTGTTCTTCGAGAAAACCAGAATATCGTTGAGATAGACCAAAACGAAGTCATTGGTGTAGGCGTTGAAGATGAAGTTCATCATGCGAGAGAACGTCGGAGGAGTGTTGACGAGGCCAAAAGACATGACAGTGTATTCATATGAACCAAAGCTTGTCCTGAAAGCCGTCTTGGGAATATCTTGCTCACGGATTCGAATCTGATGATAACCCATACGGAGATCAAGCTTGGAGAAAACTTGAGCACCTTTGAGTTGTTCGAACAGATTATTGATGTTGGGAAGTGGGTATTTGTTCTTCATGGTCTTCTTGTTCAATGGACGGTAATCAACACAAAGTCGGTCCGATCCATCCTTCTTCTTCACAAAAAGAACACCACAACCCCACGGAGAAGAACTAGGCCGAATGAGACCCATTCTCTCTTGCTCATCGAGTTGTTTCTTCAGCTCCTTCAACTCTTCAGGTCCAAGCTTGTAAGGACGTTTGCACACAGGTTCCGTGCCAGGCTCAAGATCAATAACGAATTCAACTGGCCGGTGCGGAGGCATTCCTGGGAGATCTTCTGGAAAGACGTCTTTATATTCGCAAACGACTGGAATTTGCGAGATGGCATCCAGTTCACCCTTCTCATTGAGAGAAAACAAACGGATGGTATTATCCCGAGCGGTAAAGATAATTACATCCTCAGACGAATGAGTCAATTGAATCTGCCTGGCTGCACAATCAAGCTGAGCCTTGTGCTTAGAAAGCCAATCCATACCGAGAATAAGATCAATATCCAAGTTACCAAGAACCATTGGAGAAGCGAGAAACTTGAAATCACCCATCATGATAGAAATATCCGGAACCACCATACTAGAACTCAGCCGCTTAGCCGGAGAGACAACTTACATAGCTCTAGGTAATGCCTTAGTGCTAAAATTGTTCTCCGATGCAAAAGGGAATGACATGAAGGAATGCGATGCACCAGAGTCAAAAAGAACTTTTGCAGGAATATCATTAACAGGAAGGTTACCCATGATGAGATCTGACGAATCCTCTGCCTGAGCTGCATTCATCAAGTTGACCTCGGCGTGCTTGGGGTTATGCTTGACCACAGTTGTACTTGCCGATCTGACAGGAGGAGGAGGAAGAAGACGCCTCTGGTTGAAACACTTGTTGGCATAGTGACCCTTCTGTTGGCACTTGTTGCACGTGACCTCTGAAAGCGGACGGTGGTACGGAGCACTCAGTCTTGGAGGTTGAGACGAAGACTTGTTCTGAAAGCCAGGGTTGGGTGGGTGGGAAGAACCACTGCCACATTTGCTCTTCTGTTGATACGGCTGATGGAACGGAGGAGGAGGAAGCCAATACTTCTGCTGCTTGGCCACTTGAGTAGAGGAAGAAGGAGTAGCATCTCTGACTCGCTTCGTGGAAGCATCACACCTCAACTGAGCAGCCTCTTGCTTCAGTGCCATGTTGTAGAACTCATCGTATCTCGACGGCTCAAAGAGGACAAGAGCGAGCTGAATTTCTTCTCTGAGACCACCCCTGAACTGGTATATCATGCTCTTCTCATCAGGTACGTCCTGCTTGGCAAAGCGGGCGAGCTTCTGGAACAACTTGTTGTAGTCATAGACAGACAAAGAGCCTTGCTTCAAGTTGCGGAATTCCTCACGCTTACTTTCAACCACACTTTGAGGGATGTGATGAGCTCGGAAATCTTGACGGAAATCATCCCAAGTGATCACACGTCCACCTCTGGAATCCTTGTACTGCTGGAACCATTCTGCAGCTTGATCTTTGAGTTGGAAGGAAGCGAACTTGACGAAATCTTCAGGCATGACGTTACTGCACTCAAAATGCTTACACAGATCCACAAGCCAATCGTCAGCATCGGATGCCTCAACACAATTGTTGAACGTCTTTGGCCCATTAGCAAGGAACTGGTTCAGTGTAGCAAAATGATTCTGATTGTTGCCTTGATTCCCTTGACTGCCTTGATTGCGCTCTTGGAGAATTTGCATGATCAACTATGTGTTTGCATTGGTTGCGGCCATCACAGCTTGCCATGCCTCTGGAGGAGGTGGGGGTGGTGGCGGATCAGGATTCGGAGTCGTGCGTGTTGGAGGAGCCATCCTGAAGAGGTTGACATCCATTAGCACATTGATAGACAAATGAAGCTGAATCCAACGGAATGAAAATTGCAACATAAAGTCTTCACATCCGAACAAAATGAATGAATGCATTTCTCTTGAAATGGTCACATATCTATAAATAGCGAAGCCACGTAGAATTAGGTAGAAGAAGTAAATCAACAAGGTACGGATCAAGAATGAATAATCGGTAAGAAATCCCAATCTCAAACCAATATCCGTGGAAGAAGAACTAGAGCTACAAGAATTCCCACCTATGAAACTTCCGAACCTTTCCGGTTATGTAATCAGGTGTTGGGGATACAGGGGGAAGCATAATATCTCACCCAAACTAGCAAATCCTACATCCAGCTGTATCCATCCTTCAACACATAACCAAGAAACCTTCGGAAACCATCTACCTCAACCTTCGAAAAGCATCCGTTATACAAGTTATGGCGATACTCCCGAACTCCCGCCCCAGTACTGGGTTGCGTCGAGGTTATCTCACCAACGAACCGCATAAAAGAGATTTTCGATGTCGGCGAAAATATCTCAAGTATTCCAGAATTGCAACGATAAAATTATGATGACAACACCTCAGAGCTCAACTCCCCGGGACACTTCCACTAAACCCCTGACAGGAGGCACCAAGACAATGTTCTCATCATAAAACCATCGGAACGATTCCAAGATACCCGCGTGATCCTAATTTTTTTTTAGTGAAATTTGAGAAGAGAAGAGTCAAAACTCTACGTCAGGATGCCTTACCAGAGCGATGAGGAGACTGGGAAGTAAAAAGAATTCCTAAACTCTCCGATATATAATTCCTAAATGACTCAAAACATTTTTTTCTAGACACAACCCGGCCGCTAAAAACGATCAAGCAATGGGGCTCCTAAGGTCGGGGAAGGCTCTGATACCAACTTGTAACACCCTCGATGCGGCTATAGCTCCCACGTGTCGAGGCACGACTTAGAGACATAACCGCATTGAAAGCAATGTCACAAGTTAGGCAATCATCACAACATCCCATGTAATATAGATAATTAAGGGGAGATACATAGTTGGCTTACACTCGCCACGTCAATTAAAGTACATAAATAACATACATCATCCAAACACTCATGGCCCGTCTACGGTGCCAAAATAGAAGAAAACCCAACATGCGACACGGTCCCAATCACCCCCAACTGGGCACCACTACGGATCATCAGGAAAGGAAACATAGTAACGTTGCGAGTCCTCGTCGAACTCCCACTTGAGCTCGTATGCGTCACCTGGAGCGGAATCACCTGGACCTGCATCTGGTGTAATAGTAAACTGTGAGCCAGAGGGACTCAGCAATCTCGCACCCTCGCGATCAAGACTATTTAAGCTTATAGGAAGGGTAAGGTAAATATATGTGGAGCTGCAGCAAGCGACTAGCATATATGGTGGCTAACTTATTCGCAAAACAGAGCGGGAAGAGGAGGCGAAGCATGAGCAAGAAACTATAGAGAGCAAATGCGCAAACATAAATCCAACACCGTGTCCACTTCCTAGACTCCGCCGAGAAGGGGCCATCATGGTAACACACAAGGTTGATTCATTTTAATTAAATTAAGGTTTAAGTTATCTACAATCCGGACATTAACAAATTCCCATCTGCCCATAACCGCGGGCACGGCTTTCGAAAGTTCAATCCCTGCAGGGGAGTCCCAACTTAGCCCATGACAAGCTCTCACAGTCAATGAAGGAATAGACATCCACCCGAGACGTTCCGATCAGACTCGGTATCCCGGTACAACAAGACATTTCGAAAGGTTAAAACAAGACCAGCAACACCGCCCGAATGTGCCGATAAATCCCGATAGGAGCTGCACATATCTCGTTCTCAGGGCACACTCTGATGAGACTAGCTACGAGTAAAACCAACCCTCAAGTTTCGCCGAGGTGGCCGCGTAGGCAGCTCAGTCGGACCAACACTCAGAGGAGCACTGGCCCGGGGGGGTTAAAATAAGATGACCCTCGGGCTCCGGAAACCCAAGGGAAAAAGAGGCTAGGTGGCAAATGGTAAAACCAAGGTTGGGCATTGCTGGAAAAGCTTTAATCAAGGCGAACTATCAAGGGGTTCCCATTATAACCCAACCGCGTAAGGAACGCAAAAATCCGGGAACATAACACCGATATGACGGAAACTAGGGCGGCAAGAGTGGAACAAAACACTAGGCGAGAGGCCGAGCCTTCCACCCTCTACCAAGTATATAGATGCATTAAGATAACATAGCAATATAATGATATCCCAACAAGTAAATAAATGTTCCAACAAGGAACGGCCTCCAATCTTCACTTGCAACTAGCAACGCTATAAGAAGGGCTGAGCAAAGCGGTAACATAGCCAATCAACGGTTTGCTAGGACATGGTGGGTTAGAGGTTTGACATGGCAATTTGGGAGGCTGACAAGCAAAAGGTAGGCATCATAGCATTGGCATAGCAAAGAGCGAGCAAACTAGCATAGCAAAGATAGTAGTGATTTCGAGGGTATGATCATCTTGCCTACATAGCTGTCAGAGTTGACTGGATCCTCAAAAGCAAACTCAACGGGCTCCTCATTAGCGAACTCGTCTCCCAGCTCTACCCATACAAGACAAACAAGCAACAAGGATACAATCAACCACATGCAAGCTCAAACAATAAGATGCAAAGATGATATGCTATGCGGGATGCGATGCGGTAAGCAAAATGCAAGATATGACAGGAAATGCATGAACCTGGCCTCAACTTGGAAAACCAAGTGTGCCACTGGAAAGATAATATGAAACCGCTTGAAAACGATATAAAGAACGCCGGAATCGGAGTTACGGTTTGGAAATGGCAAGCGATTCAAATATGACACCGGTCTGCGATTTATAGCAAGTAGGCATCTAAATGCAACGAAATGAACATGCTACAGCACTCAAACATGGCATCAAAATACATGGCAGGGAAGCATTCAAGATGCTTAACAAAAGACTAGCACTGATCCACGGCCAATTCATCCATTAACAGGTTCAAACAAGCATGGCAAAAACGCAAATGGTAAACAGATCTCAGACTTAGTGAAATTAACACTTGTCTGAAATTTCAGATCATATAGCCCTCTTCGGAGCTGCGAAACAACATGCTACAAGACCTGAATATGACAAAGAAGAACATGGCATGGAGCTACTCAACAAGCTTAACAAAAGTCCCTTAGTTACCTTGAGCCAAAAGGGATCACAAAATATACTAACAAGCACACGAACATAGCTAAAACATAATCAGTTTTCAGACTTGGTGAAAACTGACACATGCTGAAACATAACTCACGAAGGCATGTTTACGAGCTCGATGCTCTCACTACGGTGCAAGTCATGGCAAGGCAAGCATACATACATTAAGAAGGAACAAAATGCAAGCTAGACATTGCAAGAACAATGGCATAGCATGCACGGATCAACTACAACATCACCACAAAAATTGCAAACGAGTTGACAATCTGCCCCGATACACAACGAAGCAAAAGTAGAGCTCGATTGACTCAAGCTAGGGTGCTCCATAATTTCAAGTAAAGTCATGGATGGATAGAGCACTACAAGATTAACAAAAGTCCTTTACTGATCATCCTTAAAAGAGGCACGGATCACTAGGAAACAACACGAACATATGTTATCATGAAGTAAACAATCCCAGGACTTACTGAAAATACTAAGTCCCTGAAAACAGAGTTACCGGGTGCCTCACTTTGCAAGCTTGCACTAGGCACCACACACATCACAAAAATACATGGTTTGCACCTCTGGAAAGATGACAAAACCCTTAACAAAACATATGTAGAACTCATGGGCATATCATGCACACAACAATCATGGCAAAAATGACAAAGGTCTAAGATGAAGTAGCAGATCTGACAATTAACTCACGAAGCCCTCTTCTAACAGCAATTCGGGCATCAATATGAACTCAAATGAAAATGATGCAATGGAATGAAATGATGAACTCTCTGAGGCGAACAATTTGATATGCTATATGCCCAAAACAGAGCTACTGATGCAGAGATATAGCATGATGAAGATTGCATAAAAATTAGGGTTCGGAGGGAAAAAGTCAACCCGATCCAAAATCCTCAGATCCAGATCCGGATCGGCGCGGAAGTCGAGGTCGCCGAAAACACTGTTCACCGGGGCGGGGACGACGCCGGAGATGGAAGGGGCCGACGGGGGCATGGTCGCCGGAGCCGGATCCGGCGAGAGGAGGACGGGGCGGCGACGGCGGTCGTCGGATGCGGCGCGGAGCACGTCGGGCGGCGCGGAGGAGGCGGTGGTCGCGGCGGTGCGGTGCGGTGGCGGGGCGCGCCGGCGAGCAAGGAGGTGGCGGCGCGGCGAGGCGGGCGCCCGCGCCTCGGTCGGGCAGCGATGCGGGCCGGGGGGCCCAGCCTGGGCCTTCACGGGCCGGCGGTGTGGAGCGGCGATGTGGGGCGCCCCGGGGACACGTGGCAGCGGCCCGTTGGTCGGCTGTGTCGGGCGGACTCGGGCCACGTCCGGCGGCGAGGGGAGCAGTTTTTTTTAGGGTTTCGGAGGGGAAGATCCGGATTTCGGGGAAGGGGTCTTTAAATAGGCATAGAGGGAGCTAGGAGAGTCCAAATGAGGTGCGGTTTTCGGCCACGCGATCGTGATCGAACGCTCTAGATGATGGAGCAGAGTTTGGTGGGTTTTTGGGCCAAATTGGAGGGGTTTTGGGCTGCAACACATATGAGGCCTTTTCGGTCCCTCGGTTAACCGTTGGAGTATCAAACGAAGTCCAAATGATACGAAACTTTACAGGCGGTCTACCGGTAGTTAACCAAGGCCGCTTGACAAGTCTCGGTCCAATCCGGAAATGTTTAATCCCCACACACGAAAGAAATCTAGAAATGACCACCGGAGGAGAACGAAGCGCCGGAATGCAAAACAGACAACGGGGAAAATGCTCAGATGCATGAGATGAACACGTATGCAAATGCAATGCACATGATGACATGATATGAGATGCATGACAACGAAAACAACACACGGAGACAAAGACCCGAACCTGAGACAATAAATATAACTTAACGCCGGAAACGGCAAGAGTTGGAGTACAAATTGGGAAAGTTATATCCGGGGCGTTACAAACTTTAACTTGCTCAGGAGGTGTATATGTTTTAATATTGCTTTTACGAACCACAGTTAAAGCTTTAGCAAGATCCTTTATCCTAACAGGGAAAGGTGGTTTCTCAACATAACAAGTAGGAACAATAGGATCATTATAAGTGACAGTCTTTTCTTCAACTTTAATAGGTGCAACTACTTTTACTTCTATGGGAGGATGATATTTAAACCACTTCTCCTTAGGGAGATCAACATAAGTAGCAAAAGATTCACAAAAAGAAGCAACTATCTCAGAATCAAGTCCATATTTAGTGCTAAACTTACGGAAAATATCAATATCCATAAAAGATTTAACACAATCAAACTTAGGTGTCATACTTGACTCCTTACCATTGTCGAGGTCCCAATCTTCAGAGTTGCGTTTAATTATATCCAATAAATCCCATCTAAATCCAATAGTCTTCATCATAAAAGAGCCGGCACAAGAAGTATCGAGCATGGTGCGATTATTTTCAGAAAGCCGAGCATAAATTTTTTGAAGAATTGTTTCTCTTGAAAGCTCATGATTGGGGCATGAATATAACATTCATTTAAGCCTCCCCCAAGCTTGAGCGATGCTTTCTCCTTCGCGAGGCCAAAAATTATATATATTTGCGATCACGATGAACAAGATGCATAGGGTAATACTTTTGATGAAATTCCAATTTCAATCTTCTATAGTTCCATGATCTCGTATCATCACATAGCCTATACCATACCAATGCGTCTCCCTTCAAAGATAAAGGGAAGACCTTCTTCTTAGCAACATCATCGGGTATACCTGCAAGCTTAAATAATCCACAAACTTCATCCACATATAGTAATTGTTCATCAGGATGCGTTGTTCCATCTCCTGCAAAAGGATTAGCTATCAGTTTTTCTATCATACCCGAAGGATACTCATAAGGAATTTCATTTTCATATTCATTTTGAATAGGTTCAGTAGGTTGAGGAGCAACTCTTTGCTCTACTGGTCAGGGTGAAGATACCCCGAACAAGCCCCTCAGAGGATTACTTTCCATAGTAACAAGTGACAGTAAATTTCAGCACACTATATAAATTTTTCCTTACCAAATTCCACCTACCAAAGGCGCTTTACTCCCTGGCAACGGTGCAAGAAAAGAGTCTTGATGACCCACAAGTATAGGGGATCTATCGTAGTCCTTTCGATAAGTAAGAGTGTCGAACCCAACGAGGAGTAGAAGGAAATGATAAACGGTTTTCAGCAAGGTATTCTCTGCAAGTACTAAAATAAGTGGTAACAGATAGTTTCGTGATGAGATAATTTGTAACAAGCAATAAGTAAAAAAAGTAAATAAAGTGCAGCAAGGTGGCCCAATCCTTTTTGTAGCAAAGGACAAGCCTGGACAAACTCTTATATAAGGAAAAGCGCTCCCGAGGACACATGGGAATACCGTCAAGCTACTTTTCATCACGTTCATATGATTCACGTTCGGTACTTTGATAATTTTATATGTGGGTGGACCGGTGCTTGGGGTACTGTTCTTACTTGAACAAGCATCCCACTTATGATTAACCTCTATTGCAAGCATCCGCAACTACAACAAAAGTATTAAGGTAAACCTAACCATAGCATGAAACATATGGATCCAAATCAGCTGCTTACGAAGCAACGCATAAACTAGGGTTTAAGCTTCTGTCACTCTAGCAACCCATCATCTACTTATTACTTCCCAATACCTTCCTCTAGGCCCAAATAATGGTGAAGTGTTATGTAGTTGACATTCACATAACACCACTAGAGGCTAGACAACATACATCTCATCAAAATATCGAACGAATACCAAATTCACATGACTACTAATAGCAAGACTTCTCCCTTGTCCTCAGGAACAAACGTAACTACTCACAAAGCATATTCATGTTCATAATCAGAGGGGTAATAATATGCATAAAGGATCTGAACATATGATCTTCCACCAATTAAACCAACTAGCATCAACTACAAGGAGTAATTAACACTACTAGCAACCTACTAGCACCAATCCCGGACTTAGAGACAAGAATTGGATACAAGAGATGAACTAGGGTTTTGAGATGAGATGGTGCTGATGAATATGTTGATGGAGATTGCCCTCTCCCGATGAGAGGAGCGTTGGTCATGACGATGGCGATGATTTCCCCCTCCGGGAGGGAAATTTCCCTTGCAGAACAGCTCTGCCGAAGCTCTAGATTGGATCCGCCAAGGTTCCGCCTCGTGGTGGCGGAGTTTCATCCTGAAAGGTAGCTTCTTATTTTTTCTCGACGAAAGACTTCATATAGGAGAAGGTGGTCATCAGAGAGCCACCAGGGGGCCCACGAGGTAGGGGGCGCGCCCTAGGGGGGCGCCCCCACCCTCATGAGGAGGGTGTGGGCCCCCTGGTCTTCATCTTTGGCGAGGATTTTTCATTATTTATTTTAAGGTATTCCATGGAGTTTCAGGACTTTTGGAGTTGTGCAGAATAGGTCTCTAATATTTGCTCCTTTTCTAGCCCAGAATTCCAACTACCGGCATTCTCCCTCCTTATGTAAACCTTGTAAAATAAGAGAGAATAGCCATAAGTATTGTGACATAATGTGAAATAACAGCCCATAATGCAATAAATATCGATATAAAAGCATGATGCAAAATCGACGTATCACTACGCACGACTTGGAGTTAGCAGCCGTAGTGCACGCATTGAAGACGTGGAGACATTTTCTCATCGGAAACCATTGTGAGGTGTAAACAGATCACAAGAGTTTAAAGTACATCTTCACGCAGAAGGAGTTGAATCTCAGGCAAAGGAGATGGTGGAGCTCATCAAGGATTATGATATGAGATTGCATTATCATCCCGGAAAGGATAACGTAGTAGCTGACGCATTGAGCCGCAAGAGCCATGTCAACACACTAAGGACCGGAGAGTTACCAAAGGAGTTAGCCGAGGATCTTCGTGAGCTATGTTTGGATATAGTTCCGAGAGGCTATGTAGCAGCATTGGAGATTCAGTCTACTCTAATGGATAAGATCAGAGAAGCTCAGAAGACTGACAAGGAGATTGCCACTATAAAGGAGAAGGTGAGCAAGGGAAAAGTTAAAGGATTTCATGAGGATGAACACGATACCTTATGGTTTTAAGACCGCGTTTATGTGCCTAATGATCCGGAGATCAGGAAGTTGATTTTGCAAGAGGCCCATGATTCTCCGTACTCAATTCACCCGGGAAATACCAAGACGTTTTTGGATTTGAAAGACACTTTCTGGTGGACCGGAATGAAGAAGGATATTGCGGAGTATGTGGCAGTTTGTGATGTATGTCAGAGAGTGAAGGCAGAGCATCAGAAGCTAGCAGGATTGCTACAGCCATCGCCGATACCCGAATGGAAGTGGGATAATCTAGGCATGAATTTTATCACGGGATTACCCAGGACCCGTTCAGGCTATGACTCGATATGGGTTGTAGTCGATCGCTTGACGAAGGTAGCTCATTTCATCCCAGTGAAGACCACTTAGACCAGTGCTAAGTTGGCAAAGATATACATGACCAAGATTGTATGTCTGCATGGAGTTCCAAGGAGCATTGTATCAGATAGAGGAACCCAGTTTACCTCAAAGTTCTGGAATCAGTTGCACGAAACTTTGGGTACCAGATTAGAGTTCAGTACAGCTTTTCATCTGCAGACAGATGGACAGACCGAGAGAGTTAATCGGATTTCAGAGGATATGTTGAGAGCTTGTGCGCTAGATTATGGATCTAGTTGGGATGACAACTTTCCATATGCGGAGTTCTCTTACAATAACAGTTATCAATCCAGTTTGAAGATGGCCCCTTTTGAAGCCTTGTACGGAAGAAGGTGCAGAACACCATTATCGTGGGATGAAGTTGGACACCGCCAGTTGTTTGGACCAGATTTGATTAAGGAGTCTGAACGGAAGGTGAAGTTGATTCGCGATAGGCTCAAGGTAGCCTAGTCCAGGCAGAAGAGCTATGCAGATTCTAAACGCAAGGAGACAATTTACGAAGCCGGAGATAGAGTTTCTCTTCGTGTATCTCCACTTCGAGGAGTTAAGCGCTTTGGAGTTAAGGGAAAGTTAGCGCCACGTTTTGTGGGACCATACAAAGTTTTGGAACGCATGGGAGAAGTTGCTTATAAATTGGAATTGCCTGAGGGATTGTCAGGAGTTCACAATGTGTTCCATGTTTCCCAGTTGAAGAAGTGCCACGCAGAGATGGCGGATATACCGCTGAGAGATACAGTGCCGCTGGAAGTGATTCAGTTGGATAGTGATTTAACCTATGAGGAGAAACCAGTCAAGATTCTCGAGTATGCCAGCCGAGTCACCCGCAGCAAGGTTATCAAGTTTTGCAAAGTTCAGTGGAGCCACCACACCGAGGATGAAGCCACCTAGGAGCGAGAGGAAGATCTGCTGAACGGCCACCCTCACCTATTTTCTAGCCAACCCGAATCTCGAGGGCGAGATTCATCTTAAGGGGGGTAGGTTTGAAACATCCCAAATTTTCAATTTGGAATGTTATACATTAGATCATCTGCATATCATATTTTATTGCTTTTGGCCTGATCCAGAAATTCTACGCCACTCAAGGACCCACGGAGAGAGTTGGGAATTTCGTTATTTTCATATTTGAGTTTTCTCAAATTTTGAAAATAGGATCATTTGATTTTATTTATCTTATCTTCAATTATTTCTATTATATGAGAGAGGGAATAAAATGACTTCCCCAAAACAAAGAAATATTGAGGATTTACTAAAAGAATCAAATAAGATTTTATTTCGGAGTTTTTGGCTAGTTTTATTTGAATTTAGGAAAAATTGCACGTTTTTAAAAACTGCATTTTAGGGCCAAGAAAATGTTCATCTCGTTCTAAATATTTTATTTAGGCGGTGAAAATTTATTTCGGCATTTTTATAATTTTTTTTATGTTCTAGAATTTTTCTTAGTTTCGGTGGAATTTGTTTTTTTTCTCTTTTAAAAAAAAAGTACCGCGCGCCCGACTGGGCCGAAGGCCCAGCCGAGCCAGGCCAGGCCCGCGTCGCCGCCGCCTTCCCCGCAGGAGTCCGACCCGCCGCCGCCGCCGAGTCCGGCCGGGGCATGCCTCCCGAGGCTGACCCCGACCCGACGCCCCCTTCCCCAAGCCGGACGCC
>NC_057812.1:144256091-144298255 GCF_018294505.1 Triticum aestivum
CCACCGGAGCCCCGAGTTCTGCCGGTTTCCGATGAGGTAGCCGCCGTCCGCCGCCGGTTTTCTGAAGAAAACCGATTCGATTCTTTTTTAACCCTAGGTTTTTTATTTAGATCGGTTTTTTTTGTTTTTATTCGGTTCACTTATTTAGCGAACGTTCACCCGTTCGTTCATTTTAACGGACGAGTTCACCGTTTAGTTTCAGTTAACGAACGTTCGTTCATTAATCTGTTCGTCAGTTTTTCTTTTTTCTCGGATTTTCCGCGATTATTTCTGATCGCAATTTCTGATCCGATTTTCGTTTTAGTATAAATTTTCGCTCGTTTATCGAAATCCGGCGATTCAAGCGCCTAGAGTTTCGTCTCGAAACCCTCTTTCCGTTTAACCAACTCAAACAAGTTTTTGCTTCTGTAAAATTTGACTTAAGTCCAGATTAGTAAACGAAGCTTGTTTCTTTTGCCGTTTGACTTTCGTTGTTTCGTTCGATTTAATTTGTTTCTTTTTGCAAACCGGAGTTCTTAAGTTGAACTTTCTGGTTAGATCTCTTATTTGAGTTTTACCAGTGCATTAGTTAAGTGCTTATTGTATGCTTGTTTGTTTGCGATAGAGTACCTTGCTACTTCGAATCTCTAGGTTTCACGGATCATCCGCAAGGCAAGTAACACTTTGATCATACCTCTTTACTACCCAGTTTTATTGCATTAGATCAATCCTCAAACAATTGCATGAATAGAATCTCATTAATATGTGGGTTTTGGGAAGTAGATGAGGTAGTACCTATTACCTGTTTTATTATCAAACCTTTGGGAGTTACTTCTACATTTGCTTATGCCATGCTATGCTAGTAGACGCTGATTGGGTGAGTGTATCCATGAAAGATGTGAGATTGTTATATAATGGTTTACTTAAGGTGGCAACTTTAACACACATCTGGGTGGATTGAGGCACCTGGGTATTCCAGCGATTGCCTGTTTTTCTTTATGGACCGCCACCCAGGCTCAAAGGGATCATGAGATTCATGCTAGAAACTTCCGTGTGCAGCCACAAGCTACTATGGGCTCTAGCATAGTTGATTAAGTCGTGTGAACTCTTACAGTGGTAGACTAGCAGATGTAGGGGAAAGTAGGTGTAACGGTCTACCCGATCGTAAGGTGCTAGCACTTCTGAAAGACTATGTCTCGGTCATCCGTTTCTCAAACACCATGTAGTGCGAGAATCCCAACGAAGGAGATCGAGTCTTGTGGGGAAAAGTGCACAAACCTCTGCAGAGTGTTAAACTAATCATGATTAGTCGTGTCCCCGGTTATGGACGTCTTCAGTATCTAGTACTTGGATTATCATGTGAATCTCATCGTGTGACTTTAATTAATTTTGTTGGGTTTAATGATGATGCTTAATTGGGATTGAGAGGGTGTCTACACTCTCAATGTTTAACAAGCACCATGATAGTTAAATAAAATTTATTCCTTTGCAGTAGGGAAAAATTGGCTTTACACAAAACTGTAACCATAGAGCTTTCCACCGGCCATATATGCATGTAGTATAGTCTATTTCCGTTCATTACTCTCTATGTGTTACATTGCCAGCATATTCCATGTGCTGACCCGTTTTCGGGCTGCAACGTTCATGTTGCGGATTTTTCAGACGATGAGTAAGGTGCCTTAGGTTGTGGTTCTATACTCAGTGATGTCGTTGGAGTTGATGGCCTCACTTATCTTCCAAGCCTTCCGTTGTTATCATTATTAGATGGCCTTAAGCCTTATTAATTGCAATAAGTTCTCTTTGGAGACATTCAATGTAATAAGTCTGTGATTGCTGCTCTGTTATAAATCCTTCAAGTACTGTCCGTGTCAGTATTACTGATCCAGGGATGACACTGAAGCACAGAGATCAGACTGTTTGAGGTCTGGTCGCTACACCTAAGGTCCGCCACCCAGGCTCAAAGGGAACTGAGATATTTCATGCTAGAAACTTCCGTGTGCAGCCACAAGCTATTATGGGCTCTAGCATAGTTGAGTAAGTTACGTGAAGCTCTTGAAGAGGTAGACTAGCAGGTAGTGGGTTGTAGGTGGTATAGTCTATCAGGATTAGAGAGTTAATGTTTCTGAAAGACTGTGTCTCGGTCATCCGTTTCTCAAACACCATGTAGTGCGAGAAATCCAATGGAGGAGATAGAGTCTTGTGGAGAAAAGTGCGCAAACCTCTACAGAGTGTACAAACTAATCATGGTTAGCTGTGTCCCCGGTTATGGACATCTTGAGTATCTAGTACTTGGATTATCATATGTATCTCATCACTCTAAATTAATATTGTTGGGTTGATAATTACTTTTTATTGGGATTGAGTTGGAGGAACCTTCTCAATGATGTTTCAACTACCATGATAGTTAAATAAAATTTATTCCTTTGTTGTAGGGAAAAATTGGCTTTTCGCAAAACTTTAAATGTAGAGCTTTCCACCAGCCAAATATGCATATAGTCATAGCATTATTCTGTTCTTGCTCTACCGTGTTATATTGCTAGCATATTCCATGTGCTGACCCGTTTTCGGGCTGCAACGTATTATGTTGCAGACTTTTCAGACGAGGAGTAAGGTTCGTTAGGTCATTGCCGTGCAGCTCAGCTATGCTGTTGGAGTTGATGGACTCGCTTTATCTTCCAAGCCTTCCGTTGTTATCGTATTAGATGGCCTTAAGCCATATTTATTGTAATAAGTTCTCTTTTGAGACATTCGATGTAATAAGTGTGTGATTGCTACTCTGTTATAAATCCTTCGAGTACTGTGTGTGTCAGCATTACCGATCCAGGGATGACATCGAAGCATAGAGACTTGACCGTTTGAGGTCGGGTCGCTACACTGATTTGGTTGACCATGTCAGTTCTTCAACTGCTTTATCTTGTTGTTAAAACTTTATGCCAAGTTATTGTTGATATGATCACATTTGATGACAGTGTTAAATCCTGACTTGTACCACAATAGAGAATGATAGGTGTTCAACCATGGACCAAACTCACTGCATGCTGCTTTTATCTTATCAAGATGATATGAATGTGTTTGTTTGGTGTAAGATCTTGCTGCTGGCCACATTCTCCCAAATTCTTCCCCTTTGAATTTTTTGATCAAATTCATCCACATATGGCCACTACTAGGGAAAACCTTATACACAGAACATTAGCAGTAGCGCGGGATAAAAACGCACGCTGGTGCTAATTAGCAGCAACGCGGTATTTAAAATCGCGCTACAGATACAGTTATAGCAGTAGCGCGCCCGAGTACAAAAGCGCTACTACTAAAATTCCCATGGCTTAGCCAATAGGCTACACATAGTAGTAGCAATCTACGTGGAACCGCGGTACCGCTACTTGTTTTGTAGTAGCGCGTTTACGAACAAAGGCGCTACTGCTGATGGAAATAAAATTAAATGGAAAGCAAATAAAAAAGAGAAGGAATAGCAGTAGCGCTTGTTAGGAAACGCGCTATAGCTACCGTAGCAGCAGTGCACTTCCTAGAACGCGCTACTGCTACTTTTAACTTAACCACGCGGTTCGTTCTTCCCCCACGGCCACTTCCCCCAAATCCCTACTCCTCCGCTGTCGCCGCCCTGCATCGTCGTCGGCCGCCGCGCGCGACCCGTCGCTCTCCGCACACCTTCGACGCCGCCCCCGCCCCCGACAGCGACCTCGACGCCGCCCCCGACCCCGACCTCGACACCCCCCCCTACATCGCCACCCTCCGCAATGCGCCCGCCGCCTCGACCCCGTCCCCAACCTCGACGTCGTGTGCCCCTCTCCCTAACTCAGCCGGCACCAAAGGTGAGCACGCCCTCCTCCTCCCCTACCTCTGCCTAGCTAGGGTTCTTAGGGTTAAATTTCAGAGTTCATCTAATTAGTTAGGGTTCATCAAATTAGATGCTAATTATGGCAGTAGTTGTTAAGTAGAATTAGTTTTAGAGTTCATTGAATTAGTTAGGATTAAATTTTAGAGTTCATCAAATTATTTAGGGTTAAATTTTAGTAAGTGTTTAATAGAATTAGTAAGAAAATCAATATAACTAGTTGAACTAGTTTATTTTTAGTAAGTAAATTAATAAACTAGTTGAACTACTTTATTTGTAGTTGAACTAGTTTAGTAAGTAAATTAATAAACTAGTTGAACTACTTTATTTGTAGTTGAACTAGTTTAGTAAGTAAATTAATAAACTAGTTGAACTAGTTGAATTAATAGAACTAATGTATTTTTAGGAAGATAATTAATATAACTAGTTGAACTACTTTATTTTTAGAAAGAACTAGTTTTTTCTATTTATAGTAAGTTTATATTTAGTAAGAACTAGTTGAATTAATAAAACTAGTTGAACATGTCATATTTGCACAAATAGGATATGTGGTTGCCCAAGTGGTCGTTCATGTTCAGTTTACACCTCCGAGTGGCCTATGTTTTGCCGGAGTGTTGATTAATTTCCGTTCCGCCAAATTTCAGGCGCTCAATATGTCCTTTTTTAGCAAAGGTCATGCCGGATTTTTCCATGAGTTCTGGCATGACTTGTGCTAGAATATGTAGGAAATATCGAGTGGCCTGGATTTTCTCGAAAAATAATGATCTAATTTAGGTTTTTTAATACATATATTTAATTGTACAAGTTTAATATTTGAATTATGAACGTAGGAAATGTCATACTCGGACGACGACAGTCTCCCAGGGGAGTGCAGCTGGTGCCACGACGATCGAGGTATGTGTGACATGTTTGTTGAGCTGGACGAAGATCGGCGCTTCAGCATTAAGATCGAGGAGACCTTCGATATTGAAACGGTACGCAACAACGACAAGTGTTTTTTTCATAATTAAGCATGACTTCAACTATTTCAATGTCTAATTTTCATCTTTTACAATTCGACTAGCTTATCCCATGTCATGCAAGACGCTATGTCTTGGAGAGGATGGGTTTTGAAGACCATGAAAATTTTCAAACAAAGAAAATACACCTAAGGACCCATCATGATATCGATTTTGAAGTAAATCTGTACAATTCTCAGAGCGTAACCCATTTTGGTTGCAAAAATTGGGAAGCACTTTGCAAAATGTATGGTTTTTATGAGGGTATGATTGTCACCATGGATCTTGGTGATCCTGACATCGAGCAAGAGAATATGGACATTTGGGTCCTTGTTGATACGCTTCCGATTCTACCGCAATGTGAGTTTCTCAAACATAGTTATTAATGAAAGTGCTAGTGATCGACTAGAGGGGGGTGAATAGGCGATTTTTATGAAAGTCTTCAAAACATGGAAGTTTCGAAGACAAACAATAGGAATAAACCTATTACCATACAGCGGAAGGTATACTACACTAGGCAAACCATAGTCAAGTATTCAATGAAGTGAAAGCATAATGACTAATAGCAGCTAGGCAGTAAGATCAGGTAGGAAGATATTGTGAAGCCAATCAGAACAAGTAGTCACTCAGTGAAGACAAAAGATAATGCAATCATACAATGACTTCACAAGGACCAACAATAAGCAAAGGGAAGGGAAGGATGAAACCAGTGACTCGTTAAAGACAATGATTTGTTGGACCAGTTCCAGTTGCTGTGACAACTGTACGTCTGGTTAGGGAGGCTGAGATTTAACTCAGAAGACCCTCGTCTTCACCTTATTCCCCTTGAGCTAAGGACACCCATTCCTCGCCCAATCACTCTGGTAAGTCTTCAAGGTAGACTTCCAAACCTTCACAGACTTCGTTCACCGGCGATCCACAATAACTCTTGGATGCTCAGAACGTGACGCCTAACTGGCTGGAGGATTCACAGTCCTCAAGTGTAATAAGTCTTCAGATCACACAGACAGGAAGACCTAAGTGATGCCTAACACTCTTTGGCTCTGGGTGTTTAGGGCTTTATCCTCGCAAGGAATTCTCTCTCAAAGGCTTCAAGGTGGGTTGCTCTCAAACGACAAAAGCTGTACTCTTACTCTGAGCAGCCAACCATTTATGGTTGTAGGGGTGGGCTATTTATAGCCACTAGGCAACCCGACCTAATTTGTCCGAAATGACCTTGGGTCACTAAGGAACTGACACGTGTTCCAACGGTCAGATTTCAAACACACACGACAACTTTACTTGGGCTACAAGCAAAGCTGACTTATCCAACTCTAGACAAGATTTGCTCTCATAGTCTTCACTCGAAGACATAGGATTTTGGTTAAGCATCACTTCAGTCATTCTGATTGGTTCTCTTGGACCCCACTTAACAGTATGGTGGTTCCTATGACTCAACAAAGAAGAAAAAGAACGACGAAAGAACTAAGTCTTCGCGCTCCATAGTCTTCATGCGATGTCTTCTCTTGTCATAGTCTTCAATGTGAATGTCTTCACATACCACCTTTGTCTTCAATGTCTTCTTACATTTTTAGGGGTCATCTCTGGTAGGAAAACCGAATCAATGAGGAACTTCTACCTGTGTTATCCTGCAATTCTCACAAACACATTAGTCCCTCAACTAGGTTTGTCATCAATACTCCAAAACCAATTAGGGGTGGCACTAGATGCACTTACAATCTCCCCCTTTTTGGTGATTGATGACAAACTAGTTGAAGTTTTCAATGGGGAATATCATATGTGAAATTGTAAAGGATAGGGGATTGTCTTCATAAGTTGTAAGGGCTCCCCCTGAAGATGTGCATATAAGTAATTTGCTTTTGGAATGCAAATGCACATGGCAGGTTGTACTTGTTGAGATCCTCTTCAACTTATGATGACAATTCATCATGCATGAAAAGTATGTGAAGATAATGACATGCATAATGAAAAATGGACGACTGCAAAATGATCTAAGTGCGGAATTTATCGTCGCGCATGCGGAATTTATCATCGCATCACAGAATAGCAAATAAGTAGCAGGCGACCATCGAGTTTAAGTGTTACAACTCAAAGAACCAAATGTATCAAAACGAGAGTTGTAAACACTAGGCAAAATATAAAGCAACTGCCCATATGGACCCGCTTGAAGACTATCAAACTCATATGCTTCTCCCCCTTTTGTCAGTAAGGACCAAAAAGGTTTGAAGACATAGAGCATCTACTCGTTCCCATGAGGAGTAGGTGAAGCAGCTTGGTCGTCGGTGTTGTTAGGCGGTGCAGACGAACTCGGGGCAGTGTTGATGCGTGCAGAAGTAGGGGGCGGTGAAGTAGCATCGTCTTCGTCATCGATCACTCTGGCATTCATAGTTGCCGCGAAGGAAGAGAACTCAGAGTCTTCAAGAGACGGAGTTTGTCGCAGCACAGTCCTTCTTGGAGGTGTTGAGTCAAACTTGAAGCGTTCAGAGAAGCCATCCTCTTGAAGATCATCCTCAGAGCACATAAGCGTCAGCCCTTTCCATGTACGCCGACAGGTTTCATGGGCAACAAAGGCATTCTTGGTGGCAAGATTGTGAATCTTGTTTACGTCCACCAAGAGGCTTTGCATTTGGCGCTTCAGCTAGTCATGATGCCTATCCTGTTTTTGATGAAGGGCAACCAGAAGCTCTCGGTCATTGAGAACACGGGATCGCTTCTTGGGCCGTTGGGCAATGGTGCTGTCAGTGGCTTCAGTGAGGGCACGGTGAGGTGCACGTGTAGTGCCAGACAGAGGATAAACACGAGAGACTGCTTGAACTCCTTCAATGTTTTGAGAGAAGCTTTGATTCTCAGCATTCTAAAGACTAAGAGGCTCCTTGGCAGGCTCTGTATAGATGGCTTCAACTGACATATCAACGTCAGGCAGAAAGATCCGATGATTGCGAGCAGATGGCTGATAGGTGACAGCTGAGTGTAGTTTGATCAGCCGCATTATCCATGGAGCGCAAAAACTTCAAGCCAAAAATGTCAGATCTTGATGCAGCAAGCTGGTGAATAAAGAAGTCTTGTGCATTGAAGCTTTTGCCATGAAGAATATGAAAGACCAATGTCTTCATTGCGCCTTCTAGCTTGGTATGTGGAGAATGTCCTTTGATGGGCCAGAGAGTTCACCTTATGATGTGATAGATAGTACGTGGCAGATACTCAAGGTCTTCAACATAGAACTCCTTAGGATATTCAGCATCTGGAGGCAAAGGCTTCATCATGCTAAGCATCTGACTCATATTGGGCTCAGGCTTGTGGAAGATGCTTTCCATAGCAGCACTGTGAAGCTGACAACCAGGTTCATACAGATCTCCTTGAGTGGGCGGGCCAGTAAGGTCAATGATATCAAAGGCTTTGGCTTCATGATGAACATTGCTTGTCATCCACTCAAGGACCCAAGTCTTCGGATTCCTGTTGTAGCCACGGATATGAAGAGTGGCATAGAAATGGAGCAGCAATTCTTCATTCCAGTGCTCCTTATTAGTGACGAATTGCATCAAGCCTGACTCTCTGAAGCAATCCAGAGCTTCTTCCAAACAGGGCAGTCTAGTTATGGCTTCAGTGTCAAGACGCATATGTGGGAAAATGCGACCTTGATTGTACAGAATGCATGAGTAATAACTGCGCTGTTGATAACTCCAGAACCGATCAGAAGATATTCTTGCCTTGGTGTAGGGGTTCTTGGCGCTATCAAAGAAGGTGTTGTGTGCCTTGAAGCCATTGATA
Organism: Triticum aestivum; assembly: GCF_018294505.1. Classification (NCBI taxonomy): domain Eukaryota; kingdom Viridiplantae; phylum Streptophyta; class Magnoliopsida; order Poales; family Poaceae; genus Triticum; species Triticum aestivum. The sequence continues at coordinate 144,264,690 of NC_057812.1, forward strand.
TTGAACGATCCGGGTGCAGATGCAGTGCCTGGAAACCTGGGCAACCTTGGTATTGGCTTCTGAACCTGAGGTCTGTGCTCAACATGATAGTCAAACTAAGGACCAGCAGCAGGCGGAGGAGTCAGAAAAGGCCATTTGACAGTGACAAGTTGGCCATAGTTGAATGCTTGCTCGATAGTGTGTTGCCTTGGTGGTGGAAAAGGAGCAGTGGCATCGACAGAGGCGTCAGGCTACACATCTGTTGCAGTTGCATCATTGGCTTCATTGGCCTCTGGCACATTGGTTGGTGCAGGCTCCACATTTGCTTCAGCCATGACTACGTCATTGGCTTCATTTGTGTTGGTGGTGGCAGCCTCAAGATTCTCAACCTCCACTTGATGAGCTGGAGGGTCGGGCACAGACATGTTCACTTCAGGAACAGCTTCTTCAAAGTTTGGGGTGTAGGGACACGATCTTCTTCTTGTTTGTCATCGGCTGATGCAGCCGGATTGTCTTTAGCACCTTTGGCTTCAGACTCAGAGACAGTCACAGTAGGAGTGGCATCTGGAAACACTTGACGTGCAATAGATTGGTGGTGCACTTCACCTTCTGGAACGCTCGGAAGAGGGACTTGAGACCTTGGTCCTTTGCGAAGCCTGCGTACCACTGGCGACACCTGTGGAGATGGAGTTGGCTGGGCCTCAAAGTCATCCTCTTCTTGCTCTGATGGGGTTGCTTGGGGAGAGCTTGTAGTGTCTTGTCTCTGTGGGTGATCAGCCCACGATGCATCCTGAGCAGTTGGCGTCAGAGGACGACCAATGCTGATGAGTTCGTTGTGCGTAAGCATAGGCGATGATACCAGTTAGTGCTCGATCCGAGGAAGGACTTCATCATCTTCAACATTGTCATGGTGACCAATGTCTTCAGCAGCGGTGGGATCAACTGCTGGAATGTCTTCAGCATCAGGAGCCTCTGTGGAAGCAGGCTCATGAACAATCAGTTGGCGCTCGTGGTGTTCAGATGCAGGGCGAACCATTGAGATAGGTTCAACAACTAAGGGCTCTGTGGGAGCAGCCCGATCCTTCTTGGTTTTGCGCTTCTTCTTAGAGGGAGCGACATCAGAAGCTTCAGGATTTTTCCTTTTTCTGGCTTCAGCCTCGGCAATCCTCGTCTTCTTCAGTTCTGAAGCGGTTGACCTGACCTTTGGCTTCGAGCCAGTCATGCTGCTTGGGAAGACTATGTGAGGTTCTTCCTGCCTTGAAGGTGCAGATTGGTCAGTTGAGGGCTTCTTCTTCTTTGCAGCCATTCTTGGGTCGATGCCAGGACGACCAAGAGCCTTGCGCTTCTCAGCCTCATTGTAGGCTTGCACACACTTGTCAGCCAGGCTCTTCATGCGTTCACGAGAACCTTGAGCTTATTCACGCTTTTTGAGAAAGGCTTCCTTGAGCTCGTGCAGCATAATCTTGAAGTTTTTCACATCTTGCACACTGAGCTTGGCCATGTGCTTCTTTAACTGGGCTTTCTCATAGTCGATCTTTTGCTTCAGTTCAACGATGCGCTGAGCTAGAGATAGCTCAGAAGCAATGGCGCCATGGAAGGTGACACTGAGGCCAATTGGAAGTTGCAGATCTTCAAAGCTGAGGTTGGGCGTGTCAAACTACTCATCAATGAAGTTATGGAGGATTGCCACATCAAAGAGAGGCAAATCATTGAAGATCTCTGCTTCTTCCTTGCTCTTGATCAGTTGCTCAAGAGCGTCATCTACAAGATCTTCATCGCTGGAAAGATCAATGGCGTCATTGCGCAGAATAGCAACAGCAGTCAGTGCATGATCAGTACTCTTTCTCATCTCAGTCTTCTTGGGGATACGTGATAGATCTTCAGACTACACACTGTCTTCAGGAGGTGCAGTAGCCAGTGGCTTCGCATGCAAGACCTTTGATGGAGGAGCAGGCTTTGAAGCTTTAGGCTTCTTCAGTTTCTTTGGCTTCGGCGGTGCAGGCGCTTCATCAGATTCAGCATCATCTGCAGGCTCATCCACGGTTGTCCCTTGAACCATGATATGAGTGATGAGACCTTCCAAGTTGTAGAAGGGCCAAACAAGATTGGGTTTAGCTTCGCGGGTGCCATCGGCACGGGGAGCAGAAGGACTAGGGTTGAAGTCTAGTCCCAATGTCTTCTTGTTTTGCTTAGCCGAGTTCTTGGCAAACTGGAAGTTGCGCTTGAACAGATTGTCATCACGACACCATAACAATGACGATGGATCAACATCTGCAGGCTGTGGTCCACGGACCATGCAGGGATACAAGCCTTGTTCAATGGCTTCATCTCTGGATCTGGGTTGAAGATTTCTGTATAGGATGTCTCCCCATGGTTGCTTGATGGCATTCTTCTCTGCATATTCCTGGGTCACAAACCTGTATTTGAACCATTGCTCAGCTCAGTACCTTCAAATCCATTGGATTCGTGTCTTGCGCTAATTGTAATCCTCTTCTGGGTCTGTCTTGTACAACTCTGAGAGGTCATCAGGAAAATCTCTTGATGTTCCCCCTCGACGCTGTCGGCCACCCTTCCTTGCTGATTTCTCTGTAGCCATGATCTTCAAACTGAATGGCTTCAACACGTTCAAAGGTTTCAAAGGCTTCCGCTTGCTGGTCAAACAGGAACTGGCTTCGGGAGAATTTATATGATGTTGTAAGAATTCTGCAAATGAATCCAGACTATGAGAACCAAGGGATTCTCCCACTGACATGTACCTGTGACAGCATTAAGGTGCGAAGGAAGGGGAAGAGGTCATATGCATTCTCAGAAGATTTTGAAGATAAATCAGTTTAGAAGACATTAACCTCATAGTGCGAAGACATTCACTCATAGATAGAGAGTTGGTTCCAGATTTGTACGAATCCACGAATAAGTACAAGTGAGGAATCTAACTACTTTGTGAAGCATAAGTGAACATACTAGGCATATTATGAGATGCAGTATGAAATAGATCCAACTTGTGTGAACAGAAACTGCTTGTGGTAGAAAGTGATGGATCTATAGAATCAAAGGGGCCGTAAAAAGAAGTTTTATTTACCACACGAAGAACTGATAGACGGAGTGGGAGAGGAGGCCGAGCAGATCGATCGTCCGTGCCCTAACTTGGCGACAGAGGACTCCTACGGCGACGGCGGAGAAGACGATGTCCGCGGCCGGCGTGAAGACGGCGTCGGTGAGGTCGCGTCAACTAAGCGCTTCGTCGCCGGCGTCGTCGAGGGCGAGCGGTGGCACTAGGGTTTGTGCGAGAGTGGAAGAAAGGAAAATGACTGTGGTGAGGCATGTATTTATAGAGACAGGGACGGCACAATGTTATTACATAGGTGCCCCTGGCGATTCACATCTGAAGGACACGTGGCCATCATGCAACATATCAGAGGTTGTTCCACGTTCCCACGCACGCCTGGATTGTCGGGTGGTCGTTCCCACTTCTCCGGGTTTCAGGTGAAGGAATTAGCATTGAAAACGGACTTAATGTTTGTCTCTGTATCTTCTGCTGACAAGGACGCAGAGAAGATATTCGACAGTTTCAATAGAATGCATATGATTTGGAGAGATAGAGTTTGAGATAGAAAGCATAGAGAGGTTAGGGTCCGATCACATTCACTTAGTTCAAAAGATTCAACAAGAAGACATAGCTATAAGTGAATGTTGTAGAGGACAGAACACTGGTATATATATAGATGAGAAAGACAATCAAATCAACATAGTGAAGATAATCATGAAGACAAGTTGAGATTGAAGCCAAACCAAATGTGAAGACATACCAAACGTAACGCCATGAGTGAAACACTTCAAACAGAAAAATTTGGTGGTGGCGTTACCCACCATATAGGAAGTATTAGACTCGGACACGATGCACAATTATCGTGGTGCTCCGAAGTCAAATTCCACATTAATGTATTCACACTTAGAATGTAAGTCTTCATTGATTGAAGATATACTTTACTTCATGTGTTGCACATCTAAGTCATCAATATGCATAAGTGTTAGGATGTGTGCCTGATCACAGGACATTTGAGGATTCCAAGATATTTAGCTCACACCGTAACTTGCAAAACCTCTTCTCATCCAAGGGCTTGGTGAAGATATCTGCCAATTGCTCTTCAGTGTTGACGTGTATGATATCAATATCTTCCTTCACAACATGATCTCTGAGAAAGTGATGACGAATTTCAATGTGCTTTGTCTTCGAGTGCTGAACTGCGTTGTTGGCAATCTTGATGGTGCTTTGGTTGTCGCAGTAGAATGGCACTTGCTTCAGATGAATGCCATAATATTTGAGTTTTTGCTTCATCCATAGAAGCTGAGCGCAGCAAGATCCAGCAGCAATGTATTCAGATTCAGCAGTGGAGAGAGATACACAGTTCTGCTTCTTTGAAGACCAACATACAAGTGATCGTCCCAGAAAATGACATGTGCCTAATGTACACTTGCGATCCACCTTGTCACCAGCATAATCAGCATCCAAGAATCCAACCAGATCAAACTCTGAGCCCTTTGGATACCATAATCCTAATGTTGGGGTGTGAGCCAAATATCAAAGAATTCGCTTCACAGCTAAGTGATGCGATTCCTTTGGTGCCGCTTGGAATCGAGCACACATGCAAACACTAAGCATAATATCTGGCCTAGATGGACATAGATAAAGTAAAGAACCAATCATGGAGCGGTATACCTTTTGATCGAACTCTTTACCATTATTGTCGGGACCCAGATGATGTTTGGATGGCATTGGAGTCGTGAAGCCTTTGCAGTCTTGCATCCCAAATTTCTTCAGGCAATCTTTGAGGTACTTCTCTTGAGATATGAAGATGCTGTTGCGTTGCTGACGTATTTGAAGACCAAGGAAGAACTTCAGCTAACCCATCATGGACATCTGATATTGCTCTTGCATCATATATCCAAACTCGTTTGTGTATTTCTGATTGGTGCAGCCGAAGATAATGTCATCCACATATATTTGGCACACAAACAGTTCACCATCATATGTCTTCGTGAAGAGAGTGGGTCGAGGGAACCAGGTTTGAAGCCTTTGCTGTTCAGGAAGTATTTGAGTGTGTCATACCAAGCCCGAGGGGCTTGTTTGAGGCCATACAGCGCCTTGTTGAGCTTGTACACCATGTCAGGATGTTTTGGATCTTCAAAGCCAGGCGGTTGTGCAACATACACTTATTCGTCAATCTTGCCATTGAGAAAAGCGCTCTTCACATCCATTTGATACAGAATAATGTTATGATGATTCGCATAGGCCAGCAGTATGCGTATGGCTTCAAGTCTAGCCACAGGAGCAAATGTTTCATCGAAGTCAATCCCTTCAACTTGAGTGTACCCTTGAGCAACGAGACAAGCTTTGTTTCTGACAACTTGACCATGCTCATCTTGCTTGTTGCGATATATCCATTTGGTGCCTATTATATTGTGCTTGCGAGGATCAGGACGCTTAACCAGTTCCCATACATTATTCAGCTCAAACTGTTGAAGCTCTTCTTGCATAGCTTGAATCCATTCAGGTTCCATGAAGGCTTCTTCAACTTTCTTGGGTTCCGGTATTGAGACAAATGCGAAGTGCCCACAGAAATTTGCTAGCTGTGTTGCCCTTGAACGAGTGAGTGGACCTGGTGCATTGATGCTATCAATTATTCTCTAAATATGTACTTCATTTGCGACACGAGGATGTACAGGACGAAGATTTTGCTCTTGCTGATCATTGTCATCGTTAGAAGGATTGTCTTCAGGCTGAGCATTGTCTTCAGTTTGATCATTGTCTCCAGGTTGATTAGGTGCGGAGATGATAAGTTCCTCTTCAGGATGACCTTCAGAAGGTATGATTTCTCCAGTTCCCATAAGTTTGATTGATTCACTGGATGGAACTTCATCTAGCACATTTGGCAGGTACTCTCTTTGTGAGCCGTTAGTCTCATCGAACCGCACATCCACTGTTTCAACCACTTTATAATGAAAGAGGTTGAAGACTCTGTAGGAGTGCGAATCCTTTCCATATCCAAGCATAAAACCTTCATGTGCTTTTGGTGCAAATTTTGAAGTGTGATGTGGATCCTTGATCCAGCACCTGGCACCAAATACTCTGAAGTAACTGACATTTGGCTTCTTGCTAGTAAGGAGCTCATAGGATGTCTTGTTGAGAAGCTTGTGAAGATAAACACGGTTGATGATATGGCATGCAGTATCAATGGCTTCAGGCTAGAACTTTCTTGGAGTCTTGTATTCATCAAGCATCGTCCGGGCCATCTCAATAAGTGTACTGTTCTTGCGTTCCACGACGCCATTCTGTTGTGGTGTGTACGGAGCTGAGAATTCATGTGTAATGCCCAAAGTATCAAGATAAGTGTCTAGACCAGTGTTCTTGAATTCAGTGCCATTGTCACTTCTGATGTGCTTGATCTTGACGACATAGTTGTTCATGGCTCGATTGGCGAAGCATTTGAAGACATCCTGCACTTCAGTCTTGTAGAGGATTATATGCACCCAAGTATATCTTGAATAATCATCAACAATGACAAAGCCATAGAGACAAGCAGTAGTAGTAAGAGTTGAGTAATGAGTGGGACCAAAAAGATCCATGTGGAGCAGTTCAAAGGGTTGAGTCGTTGTCATGATTGTCTTCGAGGGATGCTTGGCCCTCGTCATCTTTCCTGCTTCACAGGCACCGCATAAGTGATCCTTCTTGAACTTGACGCCCTCGATGCCTATGACATACTTCTTCCTTGCAAGGGTGTGGAGGTTCCTCATGCCAGCATGTCCTAGCCTCCGATGCCAGAGCCAGCATTCAGAAGCTTTTGCTAGAAGACATACGGCAAGTTGTGGTCCTGCTGAGAAATCTACCATGTACAAATCATCTTTCCGATACCCTTCAAACACTAGAGACTTGTCAGATTCCATTAGTACAAGGCAACGATATTTTCCAAACATCACAATCATGTTTAAATCGCAAAGCATTGAAACAGACATTAGGTTGAAACCAAGGGATTCAACAAGCATGACTTTATCCATGTGTTGATCCTTTGAGATTGCAACTCTACCTAGACCCAATACCTTGCTTTTACTAGTGTCAGCAAATGTGATGTGACTTTTGTCAGATGGATGTAGTGTTGAGTCCATAAGAAGGCTTCGCTTGCCAGTCATGTGATTGGTACACCCACTATCAATAATCCATTCTGAAGCAGCTGGTGTCGTACCCTACAGTGCAGTTAGGGGGATAGGCTTCACGAAGAGAATTGTGAAGCAAAAACATTTGACGAACCAGTGGATTATGAAAGCTTAGATTGAGATTTGGACTGATAGGGCGAGTAGCAAGTGATTCAAGAACAAAGTACATAATAAGACCATTTGGGCATTTGATCTTGTGCCCTACAAGATGTTTAAGGTCCCCAGCAATAGCGTCAGACAATTTTGGTTTTCGGCTTGAGACCTTTCCCTGCAAAAGAGAGTTAAGCTTTCTTAGCCACCCACATCTTCAAGGGTGGCTTCAAAGCAATGAGTCTAAGTGCAGCATCTAAGAACTTTGGCTTTGGAGCCCTAGCAAAAAGTCTGGCAGGTGGACAATAGTACTCATAAGAATAACCAAAATAGTTCTTGGTCTTATGAACATGGCGGTTTGATGAAACGCGCTCATATTCACACGCCTGAGTATGGTTTCCCTGCGAAACATTTGCGTTAGTGCGACTCAGGTGAGTCCTCTGTCTGTATGAAGCCTTTGGACTGTATGAAGCCTGTGGTCTGGGGTTTGTCTTCTTCACCTATGGTGTCATGATGACATTCACAGGAAGATTCTCCAAACACCTTTTCGGCACCCAGACCTTCTTCATAGGCGGTCCATTCCTGCAGTTAGTACCAATATACCTGGCAAACACTTCACCATTCTGATTCTTAAACAGTTTATAGTTTGCATCAAAGGATTCATCAATGACAATGGGATTAGCACAAGTGAAGCCAGATAGGGTGGATGGATCCGCTGAAGGTTCCTTTGCAGCAACCCATGTGGTTTTGGGGTACTGCTTAGGTTTCCAGTAAGAGCCATCAGCATTCATTTTCCTTTCGAACCCAACACCCTCTTTCCTAGGGTTACGGTTCAGGATCTGCCTTTTGAGGACATCACATAGTGTCTGATGCCCTTTGAGACTTTTGTACATCCCTGTTTCAAGCAATGTCTTCAACCTAGCATTCTCATCAGCAATAGCAGTGGTATCCTCAGCAGAGGGGTTAGTTACCACATCAACAGTTGAAGATATTGCAAGAGTAGCAGCAGTAGAACACTCAGCAACAGAAGTAGCGTTGTCACGCTCGATGCATTTAAGACATGGTGGTTCAAATTCTTCCTGAGCGGAACTGATCTGTTCGACGCGAAGTGACTCGTTTTCCTTTTGAAGATCTTCATGAGCCGCTCTCAATTTCTCAAGATCTTGCTTCCTTTGAAGATAATCATAGGAAAGTTTTTCATGAGTTGTTGAGAGCGCTTCATGACGACTTTCAAGTTCCTCATACTTAACGTGAAGATTTTTTATGTCTTCAATTAAGGACTGAGATCGAGTCATTTCAGCGTCTAATAGATCATCGCTTTTGTCTAACAGTTTTTGAATATGTTCCATAGCTTTCTATTATTCAGTTGCAATTTTAGCAAGTGTTTTGTAGCTGGGTTTGGAACCACAATCAGAGTCATCTTCACTAGATGTTTGATAGTGAGTAGTGCGTGTGTTTACCTTGGCACCGCATGCCATGAAGCAGTAGGTAGGAGCGGAGTAGTCCTTGTCATTTGCATCGGTGTCGGTGATGAAGTCATTGTCTTCAGTGTTGAAGATGGACTTGGTAACGTATGTTGTAGCCAGACTCGCAACGCTAGAATCGGACTCCTCCTCAGACTCCACCTCCGCCTCCTCAGAAGTGGACTCCTCCTCTGAATCCATTTCCTTGCCAACAAACGCACGTGCCTTGCCAGATGAGCTCTTATTGTGTGATGAAGACTTTGAGGAAGACTTGGAAGAAGACTTTGAGTATTTCTTCTTCTTCTGGTCGTCAGAGTCATATTCCTTGCTCTTCTTCTTCTTGTTGTTCTCATTGTCCCACTGCAGACACTCAGAGATGTAATGGCTAGGTTTCTTGCACTTGTGGCATGTTCTCTTCTTGTACTCATGAGCAGAAGCTTCATCATTCCTTGAGCTTGATCGTGAAGACTTTCTGAAGCCTTTCTTCTTGGTGAATTTTTGGAACTTCTTCACAAGCATAGCAAGCTCCTTTCCAATGTCTTCAGGATCATTAGAACTGCTGTCAGATTCTTCTTCAGATGAGGAGACAGCTTTTGCCTTCAAGGCACGAGTTCGCCCATAGTTGGGACCGTAGATGTCTCTTTTCTCAGAAAGCTGAAACTCATGTGTGTTGAGCCTCTCAAGTATGTCAGACGGATCGAGTGTCTTGAAATCAGGATGTTCTTGAATCATCAGGGCTAGGGTGTCAAACGAGCTGTCAAGTGATCTCAGGAGTGTCTTGACGACTTCATGCTTGGTAATCTCAATGGCGCCGAGAGCTTGAAGCTCATTTGTGATGTCAGTGAGTCGATCAAACGTGAGGTGGATGTTCTCATTGTCATTTCTCTTGAAGCGGTTGAAGAGGTTACGAAGGACACTGATTCTCTGATCTCTCTGGGTTGAGATGCCTTCATTGACCTTGGAGAGCCAGTCCCAGACTAGCTTAGATGTTTCCAGAGCACTCACGCGGCCATACTGTCCTTTGGTCAGATGACCACAGATGATGTTCTTGACAGTGGAGTCTAGTTGAACGAACTTCTTGACATCAGCAGCGGTGACACCTTCACCAGCCTTGGGAACGCCATTCTTGACGACATACCATAGGTCGACATCAATGGCTTCAAAATGCATGCGCATCTTATTCTTCCAGTAGCGATATTCAGTTCCATCGAAGACGGGGCAAGCAGCGGAGACCTTAATTATCCCCGCAGTCGACATAGCTAAAACTCCAGGTGGTTAAACCGAATCACACAGAATGAGGGAGTACCTTGCTCTGATACCAATTGAAAGTGCTAGTGATCGACTAGAGGGGGGTGAATAGGCGATTTTTATGAAAGTCTTCAAAACATGGAAGTTTCGAAGACAAACGATAGGAATAAACCTATTACCATACAGCGGAAGGTAGACTACACTAGGCAAACCATAGTCAAGTATTCAATGAAGTGAAAACATAATGACTAATAGCAGCTAGGCAGTAAGATCAGGTAGGAAGATATTGTGAAGCCAATCAGAACAAGTAGTCACTTAGTGAAGACAAAAGATAATGCAATCATACAATGACTTCACAAGGACCAACAGTAAGCAAAGGGAAGGGAAGGATGAAACTGAAGGAAATATGCCCTAAAGGCAATAATAAAGTTATTATTTATTTCCTTATATCATGATAAATGTTTATTATTCAAGCTAGAATTGTATTAACCGGAAACATAATACATGTGTGAATACATAGACAAACTGAGTGTCACTAGTATGCCTCTACTTGACTAGCTTGTTAATCAAAGATGGTTATGTTTCCTAACCATGAACAAAGAGTTGTTATTTGATTAACGGGATCACATCATTAGGTGAATGATCTGATTGACATGACCCATTCCATTAGCTTAGCACCCGATCGTTTAGTATGTTTCTATTGCTTTCTTCATGACTTATACATGTTCCTATGACTATGAGATTATGCAACTCCCGTTTGCCGGAGGAACACTTTGTGTGCTACCAAACATCACAACATAAATGGGTGATTATAAAGGTGCTCTACAGGTGTCTCCAAAGGTAGATGTTGGGTTGGCGTATTTCGAGATTAGGATTTGTCACTCCGATTGTCGGAGAGGTATCTCTGGGCCCTCTCGGTAATGCACATCACATAAGCCTTGCAAGCATTACAACTAATGTGTTAGTTGTGAGATGATGTATTACGGAACGAGTAAAGAGACTTGCCGGTAACGAGATTGAACTAGGTATTGGATACCGACGATCGAATCTCGGGCAAGTAACATACCGATGACAAAGGGAACAACGTATGTTGTTATGCGGTCTGACCGATAAAGATCTTCGTAGAATATGTAGGAGCCAATATGGGCATCCAGGTCCCGCTGTTGGTTATTGACCAGAGAGGTGTCTCGGTCATGTCTACATAGTTCTCGAACCCGTAGGGTCCGCACGCTTAACGTTCGTTGACGATATAGTACTATGTGAGTTATGTATGTTGGTGACCGAATGTTGTTCGGAGTCCGAGATGAGATCACGGACATGACGAGGAACTCCGGAATGGTCCGGAGATAAAGTTTGATATATATGATAATAGTGTTTGGTCACCGGAAGGGTTCCGCAAATCACCGGAAGGGGTTCCGGATGTTTCTCGAAATGTTTGGGTACGAGAACACTTTATTTGGGCCAAAGGGGAAAGCCCACAAGGTTTTTGGAAAGCGCAAAAGGAAGTTTTGCGGAGTCCAGGGGCCAGACGCCAGGGTCCCTGGCGTCTGGGTCCAGACGCCGGGAACCCTGGCGTCTGGCCCTGGAGTCCGAGAAGGACTCTTGCCTTTCGGGTGAAACCGACTTTATGGAGGCTTTTACTCCAAGTTTCGACCCCAGGGCTCAAGATATAAATAGAGGGGCAGGGCTAGCACCAAAGACACAACAAGAAACACCAAGCCGTGTGCCGGCAACCCCGTCTCCTCTAGTTTATCCTCTGTCATAGTTTTCGTAGTGCTTAGGCGAAGCCCTGTGGAGATTGTTCTTCACCAACACCGTCACCACGCCGTCGTGCTGCCGAAACTCATCTACTACTTTGCCCCTCTTGCTGGATCGAGAAGGCGAGGACGTCACCGAGCCGAACGTGTGCAGAACTCGGAGGTGCCGTGCTTTCGGTACTTGGATTGGTCGGACGTGAAGACGTACGACTACATCAACCGCGTTGATATAATGCTTCCGTGAACGGTCTTCGAGGGTACGTAGACAACACTCTCCCCTCTCGTTGCTATGCATCACCATGATCTTGCGTGTGCGTAGGAAATTTTTTGAAATTACTACATTCCCCAACAGTGGCATCCGAGCCTAGGTTTTATGGTTTGATGTTATTTGCACGAGTAGAACACAAGTGAGTTGTGGGCGATATAAGTCATACTGCCTACCAGCATGTCATACTTTGGTTCGGCGGTATTGTTGGACGAGACGACCCGGACCAACATTACGCGTACGCTTACGCGAGACCGGTTCCCCCGACGTGCTTTGCACATAGGTGGCTTGCGGGCGACAGTCTCCCCAACTTTAGTTGAACCAAGTGCGGCTATGCCCGGTCCTTGCGAAGGTTAAAACGGAGTCAAATTGACAAACTATCGTTGTGGTTTTGATGCGTAGGTGAGATTGGTTCTTGCTTAAGCTCGTAGCAGCCACGTAAAACTTGCAACAACAAAGTAGAGGACGTCTAACTTGTTTTTGCAGGGCATGTTGTGATGTGATATGGTCAAGACATGATGCTAAATTTTATTGTATGAGATGATCATGTTTTGTAACCAAGTTATCGGCAACTAGCAGGAGCCATATGGTTGTCGCTTTATTGTATGCAATGCAATCATGATGTAATGCTTTACTTTATTACTAAGCGGTAGTGATAGTCGTGGAAGCATAAGATTGGCGAGACGACAACGATGCTGCGATGGAGATCACAGGCACAAGATGATGATGGCCATATCATATCACTTATATTGATTGCATGTGATGTTTATCCTTTATGCATCTTATCTTGCTTTGATTGATGGTAGCATTATAAGATGATCTCTCACTAAATTATCAAGAAGTGTTCTCCCCGAGTATGCACCGTTGCCAAAGTCCGTCGTGCCCAGACACCACGTGATGATCGGGTGTGATAAGCTCTACGTCCATCTACAACGGGTGCAAGCCAGTTTTTGCACACGCAGAATACTCAGGTTAAACTTGATGAGCCTAGCATATGCAGATATGGCCTCAGAACACAGAGACCGAAAGGTCGAGCGTGAATCATATAGTAGATATGATCAACATAACGATGTTCACCATTGAAAACTACTCCATCTCACGTGATGATCGGTTATGGTTTAGTTGATTTGGATCACGTGATCACTTAGAAGATTAGAGGGATGTCTATCTAAGTGGGAGTTCTTAAGTAATATGATTAATTGAACTTAAATTTATCATGAACTTAGTCCTGGTAGTATTAGCATATCTATGTTGTAGATCAATAGCTCGTGTTGTTGCTTTCATATGCTTATTTTGATATGTTCCTAGAGAAAATTGTGTTGAAAGATGTTAGTAGCAATGATGCAGATTGGATCCGTGATCTGAGGTTTATCCTCGTTGCTGCACAGAAGAATTATGTCCTTGATGCACCGCTAGGTGACAGACCTATTGCAGGAGTAGATGCAGATGTTATGAACGTTTGGCTAGCTCAATATGATGACTACTTGATAGTTTAGTGCACCATGCTTAACGGCTTAGAATCGGGACTTCAAAGACGTTTTGAATGTCATGGACCATATGAGATGTTCCAGGAGTTGAAGTTAATATTTCAAGCAAATACCCGAGTTGAGAGATATGAAGTCTCCAACAAGTTCTATAGCTAAAAGATGGAGGAGAATCGCTCAACTAGTGAGCATGTGCCCAGATTGTCTGAGTACTACAATCGCTTGAATCAAGTGGGAGTTAATCTTCCAGATAAGATAGTGATTGACAGAATTCTCTAGTCACCATCACCAAGTTAGTAGAACTTCGTGATGAACTATGATATGCAAGGGATAACGGAAATGATTCCCAAGCTCTTCGTAATGCGGAAATTGACGAAGGTAGAAATCGAGAAAAACATCAAGTGTTGATAGTAGACAAGACCACTAGTTTCAAGAAAAGGGCAGAGGGAAGAAGGGGAACTTCAAGAAGAACAGCAAGCTAATTGCTGCTTAAGTGAAGAAGCCCAAGTCTAGTCCTAAGCCTGAGACTAAGTGTTTCTACTGCAAAGGGACTGATCACTGGAAGCGGAACTACCCCAAGTGATTGGCAGATAAGAAGGATGGCAAAGTAAACATAAGTATATTTGATATACATGTTATTGATGTGTACTTTACTAGTGTTTATAGCAACCCCTCAGTATTTGATACTAGTTCAGTTGCTAAGATTAGTAACTCGAAACGGGAGTTGCAGAATAAACAGAGACTAGTTAAGGGTGACGTGACGATGTATGTTGGAAGTGGTTCCAAGATTGATATGATCATCATCGCACACTCCCTATACTTTCGGGATTAGTGTTGAACCTGAATAAGTGTTATTTGGTGTTTGCGTTGAGCATGAATATGATTTGATCATGTTTATTGTAATACGGTTATTCATTTAAGTAAAAGAATAAGTTGTTGTTCTGTTTACATGAATAAAACCTTATATGGTTACACACCCAATGAAAATAGTTCGTTGGATCTCGATCGTAGTGATACACATAATCATAATATTGAAACCAAAAGATGAAAAGTTAATAATGATAGTGCAACTTATTTGTAGCACTGCCGTTTAGGTCATTTTGGTGTAAAGCGCATGAAGAAACTCCATGCTGATGGGCTTTTGGAATCACTTGATTATGAATCAGTTGATGCTTGCGAACCATGCCTCATGGGCAAGATGACTAAGACTCTGTTCTTCGGAACAATGGAGCAAGCAACAGATTTGTTGGAAATCATACATACTGATGTATGTGGTCCGATGAATATTGAGGCTCGTGACAGGTATCATTATTTTCTGATCTTCACAGATGATTTGAGCAGATATGAGTATATCTACTTGATGAAACATAAGTCTGAAACATTTGAAAAGTTCAAAGAATTTCAGAGTGAAGTGGAAAATCATCGTGACAAGAAAATAAAAGTTTCTACGATATAATCGCAAAGGTAAAATATTTGAGTTACGAGTTTGGTCTTCAGTTAAAACAATGTGAAATAGTTTCACTACTCACGCCACCTGAAACACCACAGCATAATGGTGTGTCCGAACGTCATAACTGTACTTTATTGGATATAGTGCAATCTATGATGTATCTTACCGATCTACCACTATCGTTTTGGGGTTATGCATTAAAGACAGCTGCATTCACGTTTAAAAGGGCACCATCTAAGTCCGTTGAGACGACACAATCTGAACTGTGGTTTGGCAAGAAACCAAAGTTGTCGTGTCTTAAAGTTTGGGATTGTGATGCTTATATGAAAAGGTTTCATCCTGAAAAGCTCAAACCCAAATCGGAGAAATATGTCTTCATAGGATACCCAAAGGAGACTATTGGGTACACCTTCTATCACAGATCCGAAGGCAAGACATTCGTTGCTAAGAATGGATCCTTTCTAGAGAAGGAGTTTCTCTCGAAAGAAGTGAGTGGGAGGAAAGTAGAAAAACTTGATAAGGTAATTGTACCTTCTCCTTTATTGGAAAGTAGTTCATCACAGAAATCTGTTCTTGTGACTACTACACCAATTAGTGAAGAAGCTAATGATGATGATCATGTAACTTCAGATCAAGTTACTACTAAATCTCGTAGGTAAACCAGAGTGAGATCCACACCAGAGTGGTACGGTAATCCTGTTCTGGAAGTCATGTTACTAGACCATGACGAACTTGCGAACTATGAGGAAGCGATGATGAGCCCAGATTCCGCGAAATGGTTTGAGGCCATGAAATCTGAGATATGATCCATGTATGAGAACAAAGTATGGACTTTGATGGATTTGCCCGATGATCGGCAAGCCATAGAAAATAAATGGATCTTCAAGAGGAAGACGGACGTTGATAGTAGTGTTACTATCTACAAAGCTAGAATTGTCGCAAAAGGTTTTTCGACAAGTTCAAGGTGTTGACTACGATGAGAGCTTCTCACTCGTATCTATGCTTGAGTCTGTCCGAATCATGTTGTAATTGCCGCATTTCATGAAATCTGGCAAATGGATAAACAAAACTGCATTCCATAATGGATTTATTAAAGAAGAGTTGTATATGATGCAACCAGAAGGTTTTGTCAATCCAAAAGGTGCTAACAAAATGTGCAAGCTCCAGCGATCCATCTGTGGACTAGTGCAAGCATCTCGGAGTTGGAATATACACTTTGATAAGTTGATCAAAGTATATCTAGTTTTATACAGACTTGCGGTGAAGCCTGTATTTACAAGAAAGTGAGTGGGAGTACTACAGCAATTCTGATAAGTATATGTAAATGACATATTGTTGATCGGAAATAATGTAGAATTATTCTGCAAAGCATAAAGGAGTATTTGAAAGGAGTTTTTCGAAGAAGAACCTCGGTAAAGCTGCTTACATATTGAGCATCAAGATCTATAGAGATAGATCAAGACGCTTGATAAGTTTTTTCAATGAGTACATACCTTGACAAGATTTTGAAGTAGTTCAAAATGGAACAGTCAAAGAAAGAGTTCTTACCTGTGTTACAAGGTGTGAAGTTGAGTAAGACTCAAAGCCCGACCACGGCAGAAGATAGAAAGAGAATGAAAGTCATTCCCTATGCCTTGGCCATAGGTTCTATAAAGTATGTCATGTTGTATACCAGATCTATTGTATACCCTGCACTGATTTGGCAAGGGAGTACAATAGTGATCTAGGAGTAGATCACTGGACAGCGGTCAGAATTATCCTTAGTAAAATAAGGATATGTTTCTCGATTATGGACGTGACAAAAGGGTTCGTCATAAACGGTTACGTCGATGCAAGTTTTTGACACTGATCCAGATGATTCTAAGTCTCAATCTGGGTACATATTGAAAATGGGAGCAATTAGCTAGAGTAGCTCCGTGCAGAGCATTGTAGACATAGAATTTTGCAAAATACATACGGATCTGAATTTGGCAGGCCCGTTGACTAAGATTCTCTCACAAGCAAAACATGATCACACCTTATTACTCTTTGGGTGTTAATCACATAGCGATGTGAACTAGATTACCGAATCTAGTAAACCCTTTGGGTGTTGGTCACATGGCGATGTGAACTATGGGTGTTAATCACATGATGATGTGAACTATCGATGTTAATCACATGGTGATGTGATCTAGATTATTGACTCTAGTGCAAGTGGGAGACTGAAGGAAATATGCCCTAGAGGCAATAATAAAGTTATTATTTATTTCCTTATATCATGATAAATGTTTATTATTCATGCTAGAATTGTATTAACCGGAAATATAATACATGTGTGAATACATAGACAAACTGAGTGTCACTAGTATGCCTCTACTTGACTAGCTCGTTAATCAAAGATGGTTATGTTTCCTAACCATGAACAAAGAGTTGTTATTTGATTAACGGGATCACATCATTAGGTGAATGATCTGATTGACATGACCCATTCCATTAGCTTATCACCCGATCGTTTAGTATGTTGCTATTGCTTTCTTCATGACTTATACATGTTCCTATGACTATGAGATTATGCAACTCCTGTTTGCCGGAGGAACACTTTATGTGCTACCAAACGTCACAACGTAAATGGGTGATTATAAAGGTGGTCTACAGGTGTCTCCAAAGGTAGATGTTGGGTTGGCGTATTTCGAGATTAGGATTTGTCACTCCGATTGTCGGAGAGGTATCTCTGGGCCCTCTCAGTAATGCACATCACATAAGCCTTGCAAGCATTACAACTAATGTGTAAGTTGTGAGATGATGTATTACGGAACGAGTAAAGAGACGCCGGTAACGAGATTGAACTAGGTATTGGATACCGACGATCGAATCTCGGGCAAGTAACATACCGATGACAAAGGGAACAACGTATGTTGTTATGCGGTCTGACCGATAAAGATCTTCGTAGAATATGTAGGA
The DNA here is from genome assembly GCF_018294505.1 of Triticum aestivum. NCBI lineage: Eukaryota > Viridiplantae > Streptophyta > Magnoliopsida > Poales > Poaceae > Triticum > Triticum aestivum. Next base: position 144,282,575 of record NC_057812.1, read on the forward strand.
GCCAATATGGGCATCCAGGTCCTGCTGTTGGTTATTGACCAGAGAGGTGTCTCGGTCATGTCTACATAGTTCTCGAACCCGTAGGGTCCGCACGCTTAATGTTCGTTGACGATATAGTACTATGTGAGTTATGTATGTTGGTGACCGAATGTTGTTCGAAGTCCGAGATGAGATCACGGACATGATGAGGAACTCCGGAATGGTCCGGAGATAAAGTTTGATATATATGATAATAGTGTTTGGTCACCGGAAGGGTTCCAGAAATCACCGGAAGGGGTTTCGGATGTTTCCCGAAATGTTTGGGTACGAGAACACTTTATTTGGGCCAAAGGGGAAAGCCCACAAGGTTTTTGGAAAGCGCAAAAGGAAGTTTTGCAGAGTCCAGGGGCCAGACGCCAGGGTCCCTGGCGTCTGGGTCCAGACGCTGGGAACCCTGGCGTCTGGCCCTGGAGTCCGAGAAGGACTCTTGCCTTTCGGGTGAAACCGACTTTGTGGAGGCTTTTACTCCAAGTTTCGACCCCAGGGCTCAAGATATAAATAGAGGGGCAGGGCTAGCACCAAAGACACATCAAGAAACACCAAGCCGTGTGCCAGCAACCCCGTCTCCTCTAGTTTATCCTATGTCATAGTTTTCGTAGTGCTTAGGCGAAGCCCTGCGGAGATTGTTCTTCACCAACACCGTCACCACGCCGTCGTGCTGCCGGAACTCATCTACCACTTCGCCCCTCTTGCTGGATCGAGAAAGCGAGGACGTCACCGAGCCGAACGTGTGCAGAACTCGGAGGTGTCGTGCTTTCAGTACTTGGATCGGTCGGACGTGAAGACGTACGACTACATCAACCGCGTTGATATAACGCTTCCGCGAACGGTCTACGAGGGTATGTAGACAACACTCTCCCCTCTCGTTGCTATGCATCACCATGATCTTGCGTGTGTGTAGGAATTTTTTTGAAATTACTACGTTCCCCAACAGAAACCAGTGACTCATTGAAGACAATGATTTGTTGGACTAGTTCCAGTTGCTGTGACAACTGTACGTCTGGTTGGGGAGGCTGAGATATAACTCAAAAGACCTCGTCTTCACCTTATTCCCCTTGAGCTAAGGACACCCAGTCCTCGCCCAATCACTCTGGTAAGTCTTCAAGGTAGACTTCCAAACCTTCACAGACTTCATTCACCGGCGATCCACAATGACTCTTGGATGCTCAGAACGCGACACCGAACCGGTTGGAGGATTCACAGTCCTCAAGTGTAATAAGTCTTCAGATCACACAGACAGGAAGACTTAAGTGATGCCTAACACTCTTTGGCTCTGGGTGTTTAGGGCTTTATCCTCGCAAGGAATTCTCTCTCAAAGGCTTCGAGGTGGGTGCTCTCAAACGACAAAAGCCGTACTCTTACTCTAAGCAGCCAACCGTTTATGGTTGCAGGGGGTGGGCTATTTATAGCCACTAGGCAACCCGATCTGATTTGTCCGAAATGACCCTGGGTCACTAAGGAACTGACACGTGTTCCAATGGAGAGATTTCAAACACAAACGGCAACTTTACTTGGGCTACAAGCAAAGCTGACTTATCCAACTCTGGACAAGATTTGCTCTCATAGTCTTCACTCGAAGACATAGGATTTTGGTTAAGCATCACTTCAGTCATTCTGGCTGGTTCTCTTGGACCCCACTTTACAGTACGGTGGTTCCTATGACTCAACAAAGAAGAAAAAGAACAACGAAAGAACTAAGTCTTCGCGCTCCATAGTCTTCATGCGATGTCTTCTCTTGTCAAAGTCTTCAATGTGAATGTCTTCACATACCACCTTTGTCTTCAATGTCTTCTTACATTTTTAGGGGTCATCTCTGGTAGGAAAACCGAATCAATGAGGGACTTCTACCTGTGTTATCCTACAATTCTCACAAACACATTAGTCCCTCAACTAGGTTTGTTGTCAATACTCCAAAACCAATTAGGGGTGGCACTAGATGCACTTACAATTAACTAAGTTATATTGTTTATTTCAAAATAGTTGACAACTTATTTCCATTAACAACTTATTTTGAATCTTCAAAGAATGTGCAGAAGATGGTAGACAAAACCCACTACACTGATGGCTCCGAATTAACTTATAAGGAGAAAAGTCATCTGATTTCTTATTGTACTTATCTTGAGAATTAGAATACCTATTATCGAACTCCTCCAAATTATGGTGAATATGTGCCACTAGGGCACGTGTTGAACCACGATAACTTCTATGGAGATACCCTAGTAAGATTTTTTACTATTACGACATCCGTGCATCTTTTGCATACTTCTAAAACTAGTACATCATCGCTAACTACGAAGTTATTACTATGTTTTTCAATAGAAAATCTCGATGGATTGTGTGCCTCATCTGATGTATCAGAATGGTCGCCTTGTAGTTCTGAACATACATCCAGGTCAATCTAAGGAGCTCACCTGTGCATATTAGATTTCTAAAACCGGTGAACACATGCTAATCAAAGAATGGAAAAATGTTTGGACATTCGCAAGGAGGTTCTTGGAAGTAACATTAAGCGAAAGGCAAGAATTGGAGACAGGATAATCTCCATTCTCCATAATGGAGAGTCAAGGGCTATCTTGTTTTTTGCTATTTTACCTTAGCGAATATAGTAGGTCCTTAGAATGTGTAGTAGGTCCTGTGATTACGACTAGTGACCAATTTGCTATGTGATGTCTCATTGATGAAAACGATGATCTTGAGGAGGTGTTATATGACAATGATGTATTATGATGATAAGTTGTTAATGATATGATGATGATGATGATATTTATTATATCATTGGGTGAAAGAACCGCGGATTAGTTTCAAGTGGATGTCCATCCACTTGAAACTAGTCCACGGTTCTTTCACCCCGTGATGTAATAACTCATTATGATGTAAAAAAAATTCTAAATTCCTATTGTATGAAAACTTGTGTAAAGGTGTAAGAATACAACATGAAATAAAAAAGAAATAAAATACGAAATAATAGTAGCAGCGCGAGCAGGGAGGAGCGCTACTACTAATTACCAGTAGCGCTCCTCCGGGAAGTCGCTACTACTAAGTCGATTTAGCAGTAGCGTGGTCGGAGGCACGTTACTGCTATACGTTAGCTGTAGCGCCTTATCAGTAGCGCATCGCCCAGCGCTACTGATAGGCCTAAAACCCGCGCTGCTGCTAGGCTTTTCTCTAGTAGTGGGCCAAAGCACTCCCTCTGCTCACAATGAGGAAAAACATTCTTCACTGTATTTTCTAGCCCTTTACATGCATCTGTGTGTACTGCGAAAGGTGACACTGGCCCTATGCATCTTTTCAACGGCATCATGAACCATGTCCATGAAACCTCTGTCTCTGACTGAAACAAACCAATAGCAACAGGGAACATCCAGCTGTGTCCATCTAAAGCATTGCATGCTGCCAATTGACCATTCCATTTGCCTGTCAAAAACGATAAGTATATGCTCAAATATGGACAGCACCCTGCTTTGAAGCCATCTATGCAAGGCTTTAAAACCATAAAGAACTTGGAGAAAAGAACTCTACCATCCTCTGTTACCGTAGTATCTATCTCCACAACACTGCTAGGTGACCTCTTTTCCACCTCTGCTTTGAATTTATAAAGCATCCTAAAAGTATTTGCCCAATCACCATATAATATTTTCATTGCCCCTCTGTTTTGCTTTCCACACTATGGTATACTTCACCTTAATGGGGTACTGCTTTTCCAAGTCCACTTTAAGTTTCTTTGTTGTAGTGTTTGGTTTCTTGGCTAAAATTGGAGTGATCTTTTTTGCAATCCAAAGCTGTGATGTCATGGTTGATACTCTCTGTGAACTTGTAATACAAGTATGTGGATTTGGGATTTGATTAACCCTAATGGTACTTCCATCAGGTTGAATTCTAGCAGATATGTACCACTTGCAAGGCCTGACGCTTCCATCGAAACGTCTGCACCTTGCATAACATTTCTTTCTGTCAGTCCACATAGTCTTGGCATCAAACTCATGTTTGACTGCATAAGTCTTGAAACACATCCTAAACCCCTTCATGCTTGGGAACAACTTGCCTACTTCAATAACAGGATTTTCTTTGTCATACACACTTACAAGCTCATCATCATGTGCATCATCTACATCATCTACAGCATCTTTCATCACCTGTCCATCCACATCTTCACAAGCATCTATGTTAGCATCATTAGGCAAACTCAATCCATCCCTCTCTTCCTCATCTTGATCATCTACTGGATCTACTGGAATGCCATCTTAGTGTCAGCCATTGATGCAATGACCAAATCAGTAGTGTCTTCTAAATGTACCGAATTCCAATCAACACAAACAACCCTTGCAGCACCATCACATCCCTCTTCTGCATCTTGCTCAGCCCCCTCTATTACTGTCACTTCACCCATAAACATGGGCATTATCTGTCTCTATGAAGCCCAATCATCATCTACCATATGCAAAGCCAACTTTGAGGGCACATATCCAACCTTAGAATCTGATTTCAGATCAATGAGCTATGCATGAAAGGTAGTCTGTTTTCTTGCCCAACCGTCTTGCCGATCGATTACATCAACCATCTCTTCACCATTCTCAATTCTCACATACTCACTCTTCCAATTATCAAACTGTAACAATGCCACCTCTTGCTCTGGACCCCAAAAAATGATTTCCCCAATTTTCTCCACAACATTCCTCACGGCCCTCTCTTCCATGCTCTGTATTTCCTATGGATCAATCTCTTCAAATTCAACCTCACATTTCACAATTGTATCTCTCTCTATGTCTCGCACACTACCATCAACTAGCTTTGCTTTAGATGGTAAGAATTAAACACTGAATTCGAAGGTACGAGCAACATTCCCCCTGTTTATCAATGGCGGGCACTGTGAGGCGCAGCGGAAGAAGACGAGGCACACATCGCAGGGTTGAATAGGTTGGACAGGGTGATTACCTAGTCGACGTAGTCTCTCGTGGATCCATCTCGTTCAGCCCAACACCGCCCCGCCTTCGCTCCCTAGTCTCACCCACCTCCACAATCTGGATCTCGTGGAAAACGGGGGCAAACAGAGGCTCACTTGGTCAGATCTAACTCAAGACGGAGGGAAATGGTGCCGAATACACTCACCACATGCGCAGCCACGGCCGTCACCTCCGCCGCCGCCGCCGACGACGACGAGAAAAAAGAAGAGAGCAGCAACTAGAAGCAGGGTAGAAGCACGTGTTCAGTCAGGCGGGGAATCGATGCACTGCCAAGTAGGACCCACCACCGATTAGTTTGACCCCCTATTTTTACCTTAACTGTGGTCCCGTTCACGACCGGACCCGTGTTTTAATCACCTGGTCGTATTGGGGCTATTTTTTCACGTAAGACGGTGCACAAGAGCTATTTCTGGCAACTACGTCGCACTCCTTCCAATTCACATGAAATGTGTCGCATGGGAGCTACTGACCTGAATGTCTAGGAGGGTAGTGATACCCCAGTCCATCAGAGAGCAAATCTTAAATTTGATGCATTGACGTCTGCTACGTCTTGAGCTTGCGTTGGTTTTCCCCGAAGAGGAAGGGATGATGCAGCAGAGTAGCGTAAGTATTTCCCTTAGTTTTTGAGAACCAAGGTATCAATCTAGTAGGAGCCCACGCTCAAGTCCCTCGTAGCTGCACAAAGCGATAGCTACTCGCAACCAACGCGATTAGGGGTTGTCAATCCCTTCACGGTCACTTACGAGAGTGAGATCTGATAGATATAATATTTTTGGTATTTTTTGTATAAAGATGCAAAGTAAAAAGTAAAAGCAAAGTAAAAAAGCAAAGCAAGATTAAAGTGATGGGGATTGATATGATGAGAATAGACCTGGGGGCCATAGGTTTCACTAGTGGCTTCTCTCAAGAGCATAAGTATTCTACGGTGGGTGAACAAAATACTGTTGAGCAATTGACAGAATTGAGCATAGTTATGAGAATATCTAGGCATGATCATGTATATAGGCATCACATCCGTGACAAGTAGATCGAAACGATTCTGCATCTACTACTATTACTCCACTCATCGACCGCTATCCAGCATGCATCTAGAGTATTAAGTTAAAAACAGAGTAACGCCTTAAGCAAGATGACATGATGTAGAGAGATAAATTCATGCAATATAAAATAAACCCCATCTTGTTATCCTCGATGGCAACGATACAATATGTGCCTTGCTGCCCCTTCTGTCACTGGGAAAGGACACCGCAAGATCGAACCCAAAGCTAAGCACTTCTCCCATGGCAAGAACTACCAATCTAGTTGGCCAAACCAAACGGGATAGACTTGATCATAAACCCACAATTCATTGGTCTCAACAAACACATCGCAAAAAGAAGATTACATCGAATAGATCTCCACAAGAGGGGGGGAGAACTTTGTATTGAGATTCAAAGAGAGAGAAGAAGCCATCTGGCTACTAACTATGGACCCGAAGGTCTGAGGTAAACTACTCACACTTCATCGAAGGGGCTAGGATGATGTAGAAGCCCTCCGTGATGACGGCCCTCTTCCGGTGGCGCTCCGGAACAGGCCCCAAGATGGGATCTCGTGGATACAGAAAGTTGCGATGGTGGAATTAGGTTTTTGGCTCTTGTTCTGATCGTTTGGGGGTACATGTGTGTATATAGGAGGAAGAAGTACGCCGGAGGAGCAACGAGGGGCCCATGTGGCAGGGGGCGTGCCCCCCACCCTCGTGACCGCCTCTTTTGTTCCTTGGAGCAGGGTCCAAGTCTCCTGGATCACGTTCGGTGAGAAAATCACGTTCCCGAATATTTTATTCCGTTTGGACTCCGTTTGATATTCCGTTTATCTGAAACAATGAAATATGCAAAAAAAACAGCAATTCTGGGCTGGGCCTCTGGTTAATAGGTTAGTACCAAAAATAATATAAAAGTGGAAAATAAAGCCCAATATAGTCCAAAACAGTAGATAATATAGCATGGAGCAATCAAAAATTATAGATACGTTGGAGACGTATCAGGCATCCCCAAGCTTAATTCCTGCTCGTCCTCGAGCAGGTAAATGATAAAAAGAGAATTTTGATGCAGAGTGCTACTTGGAATAATTTCAATGCAAATCTTCTTAATTGTGGTATGAATATTTAGATTAGAAAGATTCAAGACAAAAGTTTATATTGACAGAAAAATAATAATACTTCAAGTATACTAATTAAGCAATTATGTCTTCTCAAAATAACATGGCCAAAGAAAGTTATCCCTACAAAATCATATAGTCTGGCTATGCTCCATCTTCACCACACAAAGTATTCAAATCATGCACAACCCCGATGACAAGCCAAGCAATTGCTTCATACTCTAACTTATTTAAAACTTTTTCAATCTTCATGCAATACATGAGCGTGAGCCATGGATATAGCACTATAGGTGGAATAGAATGGTGGTTGTGGAGAAGACAAAAAGGAGGGGAAGATAGTCTCACATCAACTAGGCGTATCAACGGGCTATGGAGATGCCCATCAATAGATATCAATGTGAGTGAGTAGGGATTGCCATGCAACGGATGCACTAGAGCTATAAATATATGAAAGCTCAACAAAAGAAACTAGTGGGTGTTCATCCAACTTGCTTGCTCACGAAGACCTAGGGCAATTTGAGGAAGCCCATTATTGGAATATACAAGCCAAGTTCTATAATGTAAAATTCCCACTAGTATATGAAACTGACAACATATGAGACTTTCTATATGAAGAACATGGTGCTACTTTGAAGCACAATATATGAGACTCGCTATATCACGGTGCTACTTTGAAGCACAAGTGTGGTAAAAGGATAGTAGCATTGCCCCTTTTTATTTATTTTCTTTTTTGGGGCCTTCTTTTTTTTGGCCTTGCTTCCTTTTTTATTGGGACAATGCTCTATTGAATGATGATCATCATACTTTTATTTATTTACAACTCGATTCTAAAACAAAGTATGACTCTATATGAATGCCTCCGGTGGTGTACCGGGATATGCAATGAATCAAGAGTGACAAGTATGAAGAAATTATGAACGGTGGCTTTTCCACAAATACTATGTCAACTACATGATCATGCTAAGCAATATGACAATGATGAATGTGTCATGATGAACTAGATGGTCGAAAGTTGCATGGCAATATATCTCGGAATGGCTATGGAAATGCCATAATAGGTAGGTATGGTGGCTGTTTTGAGGAAGGTATATGGTAGGTGTATGATAACGGCGAAAGGTGCGCGGTATTAGAGAGGCTAGCAAAGGTGGAAGGGTGAGAGTGCGTATAATCCATGGACTCAACATTAGTCATAAAGAACTCATATACTTATTGCAAAAATCTAGAAGTTATCAAAACAAAGTATTACGTGCATGCTCCTAGGGGGATAGATTGGTAGGAAAATACCATCGCTCGTCCCCAACCGCCACTCATAAGGAAGACAATCAATAAATAAATCATGCTCCGACTTCGTTACATAACGGTTCACCATACGTGCATGCTACGGGAATCACAAACCTTAACACAAGTATTATTTAAATTCACAACTACTCAACTAGCATGAATTTAATATTATCACCTCCATATCTCAAAACAATTATCATGCTTCAATCTTTTCTTAGTATTCAACACACTCAAAAGAAAGTTTCACAAATCTTGAATACCAAGCATATTATTATTAAGCAAATTACCAAGCTATTGAGAGACTCTCAAAATAATTTAAGTGAAGCATGAGAGATAAATAGTTTCTTTAAAACATATCCACCACCGTGCTCTAAAAGATCTAAGTGAAGCACATAGAGCAAAATTATAATATTCAAAAGATATAAGTGAAGCACATAGAGCAAAATTATCTAGCTCAAAAGATATAAGTGAAGCACATAGAGTATTCTATCAAATTTTAATTCATGTATGGCTCCCTCAAAAGGTGTGTACAGCAAGGGTGATTGTGGCATACTAAGACACAAAGACACAAATAATACAAGACGCTCCAAGCAAAACATATATCATGTTGGTGAATAAAAATATAGCTCCAAGTAAATTACCGATGGAAGTGGACGAAAGAGGGGATGCATTCCGGGGCATCCCCAAGCTTTGACTTTTTGGTGTCCTTGTATTATCTTGGGGGTGCCATGGGAATCCCCAAGCTTAGACTCTTGCCACTCCTTGTTCCATGATCCATCAAAAGAATTCACCCAAAACTTGAAAACTTCACAACACAAAACTCAAAATAGAAAACTCGTGAGCTCCGTTAGCGAAAGAAAACAAAAGACCACTTCAAGGTACTGTAATAAACTCATTCTTTATTTATATTGGTGTTAAATCTACTGTATTCCAACTTCTCTATGGATTATAAACTATTTGACTAGCCATAGATTCATCAAAATAAGCAAACAACACACGAAAAACAGAATCTGTCAAAAACAGAACAGTCTGTAGTAATCTGTACCTAGCGCAAGATCTGGAACCCCAAAAATTCTAAAATAAATTTCTGGAAGTGAGGACTTTATCTATTAATCATCTGCAAAAAGAATTAACTAAATAGCACTCTTCAAATAAAAATGACAGCAGTTCTCGTGAGCGCTAAAGTTTCTGTTTTTTACGGCAAGTTCAACAAGACTTTCCCCAAGTCTTCCCAGCGGTTCTACTTGGCACAAACACTAATTAAACACAAAAAACACAACCAAAACATAGGATAAATAATTTATTTATTACTAAGCAGGAGCAAAAAGCAAGGAATAAAAACAAAATTGGGTTGCCTCCCAACAAGCGCTATCGTTTAACGCCCCTAGCTAGGCATAAAAGGGAGGATAGTTCTAGGTATTGCCATCTTTGGTAGGCAATCCATAAGTGGCTCTCATGATAGTTTCATATGGTAATTTTATTTTCTTTATAGGAAAGTGTTCCATGCCCTTTTTTAATGGAAATTGAAATCTAATATTCCCTTCCTTCATATCAATAATCGCACCAACCGTTCTAAGGAAAGGTCTACCAAGAATAATAGGGCAAGAAGGATTGCAATCTATATCAAGAACAATGAAATCTACGGGCACATAATTCCTATTTGCAATAATAAGAACATCATTAATCCTTCCCACAGGTTTCTTAGTAGTGGAATCCGCAAGATGCAAGTTTAGAGAGCAATCATCAAAATTACGGAAATCTAGTAAATCACACAAAGTCTTGGGAATAGTAGAGACACTAGCACCCAAATCACACAAAGCATAAAGCTCATGATCTTTAATTTTAATAGTTGGTTCCCACTCATCATAGAGTTTTCTAGGGATAGAAACTTTCAACTCAAGTTTTTCTTCATAAGATTGCATCAAGGCATCAACAATATGTTCGGTGAAGGCTTTATTTTGACTATAAGCATGTGGAGAAATTAGCACGGATTGCAACAAGGAAATACAATCAATTAAAGAGCAACTTTCATAATTAAATTCCTTGAAATCCAATATAGTGGGCTTAGCAACATCTAGATTTTTATTTCTTTCAATCCCACTTTAATCAATTTCACCATTAAGATCTAAATACTTCGAATTTTTAGAACGCCTTCTAGGTAAAGGAAGGTCATATTCAGTTTCATCAAGATTCATATTGCAAAATAAAGATTTAATAGGAGACACATCAATAACTTTTGGATCTTCATCTTGATTTTCATAGGTATTGGAAGAACACGCTTTAATAAAGGCATCTTTGGAAGCACGCATCCTAGAGGTTCTTTCCTTGCACTCATCAATGGAAATTCTCATGGCTTTGAGAGACTCATTGATATCATGCTTAGTAGGAATAGATCTAAGCTTTAAAGAATCAATCTCAAGAGAAATTCTATCAACGTTTCTAGACAAATCATCAACTTTAAGTAATTTCTCCACAAGCAAAGCATTAAATTTTTTTTGTGAATTCATAAACTCTTTAACACTAGTCTCAAATTCAGAGGGCATCTTATTATAATTTCCATAAGAGTTGTTGTAGGAATTCACATAATTATTAGAAGGATTACTAGGATATGGCCTAGAATTAAAATTCCCTCTATAAGTGTTGTTACCAAAATTATTCCTACCAACAAAATTCACATCCATAGATTAATTGTTATTCTCAATCAAAGTAGACAAAGGCATATCATTAGGATCAGAAGAAACACTCTTAATAGCAAATAATTTCATAAGTTCATCCATCTTTCCACTCAACACATTGATTTCTTCTATCGCATGCACTTTTTTATTAGAAGATCTTTCAGTATGCCATTGAGAATAATTAACCATAATATTATCTAGGAGTTTAGTAGCATCTACTAAAGTGATTTCCATAAAAGTGCCTCCCGCGGCCGAATCTAAAAGATTTCTAGAAGCAAAATTCAATCCGACATAAAAATTTTGTATAATCATCCACAAATTCAAACCATGAGTAGGGCAATTACGTATCATTAATTTCATTCTCTCCCAAGCTTGTGCAACATGTTCATGATCAAGTTGTGTAAAGTTCATAATATCGTTTCTAAGAGAGATGATCTTAGCGGGAGGAAAATACTTAGAGATAAAAGCATCTTTGCACTTGTTCCATGAATCAATACTATTCTTAGGCAAAGACGAAAACCAAGCTTTAGCACGATCTCTAAGCGAAAAAGGAAATAGCTTCAATTTAACGACATCATTATTGACATCTTTTTTCTTTTGCATATCACATAAATCAACGAAGCTATTCAGATGAATAGCGGCATCTTCACTAGGAAGGCCGGCGAATTGATTTTTCATAACAAGATTCAACAAAGCAGTATTAATTTCACAAGATTCAGCATCGGTAAGAGGAGCAATCGGAGTGCTAAGGAAATCATTATTATTGGTATTGGTGAAGTCACACAATTTAGTAGTATCTTGAGCCATCGCGACAAACAAGCAATCTAACACACGAGCAAACAAAAAGGCAAATAGAGAGGGAGGATAGAGAGAGAGAGGGCGAATAAAACGGCAATGGTGAATTGGGGGGAGAGGAAAACGAGAGGCAAATGGCAAATAATGTAATGCGAGAGATAGGGATTGTGATGGGTACTTGGTATGTTGACTTTTTGCGTAGACTGCCCGGCAACGGCGCCAGAAATCCTTCTTGGTACATCTTGAGCTTGCGTTGGTTTTCCCCAAAGAGGAAGGGATGATGCAGCAGAGTAGCGTAAGTATTTCCCTTAGTTTTTGAGAACCAAGGTATCAATCCAGTAGGAGCCCACGCTCAAGTCCCTCGTACATGCACAAAGCGATAGCTACTCGCAACCAAGGCGATTAGGGGTTGTCAATCCCTTCACGGTCACTTACGAGAGTGAGATCTGATAGATATAATATTTTTGGTATTTTTGGTATAAAGATGCAAAGTAAAAAGTAAAAGCAAAGTAAAAAAGCAAAGCAAGATTAAAGTGATGGAGATTGATATGATGAGAATAGTGTAACGCCCTCGCTGCGGCTATAGCACCCACGTGTCGAGGCACGACTTAGAGACATAACCGCACTGAAAGTAATGTCGCAAGTTAGGCAATCATCACAAACATCCCATGTAATATAGTAATAAAAGGGGAGATACATAGTTGGCTTACACTTGCCACCTCACATCAAAGTACATAAATAACATCCATCATTCAAACACTCATGGCCCGACTACGGCGCCAAAATAGAAAAGAACCCAACATGCGACAAGGCCCTGAATCGAACCCCAACTAGGCACCACTACTGATCATCAGGAAAAGACACGTAGTAACGCTGAGAGTCCTTGTTGAACTCCCACTTCAGCTCGTACTCGTCACCTGGAGCGAAAACACCTGGACCTGCATCTGGAGTTATAGTATCTGTGAGCCACAGGGACTCAGCAATCTCGCACCCTCGCGATCAAAACTATTTAAGCTTATAGGAAGGATAAGGCAAGTATATGTGGAGCTGCAGCAAGCGACTAGCATATGTGGTGGCTAACTTATACGCAAAAGAGAGCGAGAAGAGGAGGCAAAGCGCGAGCGAGAATCTAGAGGAACAGCCTGCGCAAGCATAACTCCAACACCGTGTCCACTTCCCAGACTCCGCCGAGAAGGGGCCATCACGGTAACACACAAAGTTGATTCATTTTAATTAAGTTTAGTTCAAGTTATCTACAACCGGACATTAACAAATTCCCATCTGCCCATAACCGCGGGCACGGCTTTCGAAAGTTCAATCCCTGCAGGGGAGTCCCAACTTAGCCCATGACAAGCTCTCACGGTCAACGAAGGAATAGACCTCCACCCAAGACACACCGATCAGACTCGGTATCCCGGTACAACAAGACGATTCGACAGGTTAAAACAAGTCCAGCAACACCGCCCGAATGTGCCGACAAATCCCGATAGGAGCTGCACATATCTCGTTCTCAGGGCACACTCAGATGAGCAATCCGTACAGCTAAAACCAGCCCTTGAGTTTCCCCGAGGTGGCGCTGCATAGGGCTCTAGTTCGGACCAACACTCAGAGGAGCACTGGCCCGTGGGGGGCTAAAATAAAGATGACCCTCGGGCTCCGGAAACCCAAGGGAAAAGAGGGTAGGTGGCAAATGGTAAAACCAATGTTGGGCATTGCTGGAAAAGCTTTAATCAAGGCGAACTATCAAGGGGTTCCCATTATAGCCCAACCGCGTGAGGGACGCAAAAATCCGGGAACATAACACCGATATGACGGAAACTAGGGCGGCAAGAGTGGAACAAAACACTAGGCAAGAGGCCGAGCCTTCCACCCTTTACCAAGTATATAGATGCATTAAGATAACATAGCAATATAATGATATCCCAACAAGTAAATAAATGATCCAACAAGGAACGGCTCCAATCTTCACCTGCAACTAGCAACGCTATAAGAAGGGCTGAGCAAAGCGGTAACATGGCCAATCAATGGTTTGCTAGGACAAGGTGGGTTAGATGTTCAACATGGCAATTGGGAGGCTAACAAGCAAAAGGTAGGCATCGTAGCATTGGCATAGCAAGAGCGAGCAAACTAGCATAGCAAAGATAGTAGTGATTTCGAGGGTATGATCATCTTGCCTGCAAAGCTGTCAGAGTTGACTGGATCCTCAAAAGCACACTCAACGGGCTCCTCGTTAGCGAACTCGTCTCCCGGCTCTACCCAAACAACACAAACAAGAAACAAGGATACAATCAACCACGTGCAAGGACAAACAATAAGATGCAAAGATGACATGTTATGCGGGATGCGATGCGGGATGCAAAATGCAAGATGTGACAGGAAATGCATGAACCTGGCCTCAACTTGGAAAACCAAGTGTGCCACTGGATACGGGGGATGAAATCGCTTGAAAACGATATAAAGATCATTGGAATCGGAGTTACGGTTTGGAAACGGCAAGCGTTTTAAGATATGACACCGGTCTGCGATTTACAGCAAGTAGGCATCTAAATGCAACGAAATGAACATGCTACAGCCACCAAACAAGACAAAAAAAATACATGGCAGGGATGTACACAAGACGCTTATCAAAAGACTAGCACTGAGCCACGGCCAAATCATCCATTAAGAGGTTCAAACAAGCATGGCAAAAACGAAAATGCAAAACAGATTTCAGACTTAGTGAAATTAACACTAGTCTGAAATTTCAGACCACGATGCTCTCTTCGGAGCAGCAAAACAACATGATACATGACCTGATTATGACAAGTAAGAACATGGCATGGAGCTACTCAACAATCTTAACAATAGACCCAAAGTGACCTGGGGCCAAACGGGTTCACAAAATATACTAACGAGCCCACGAACATAGCTCAAACACAATCAGTTTTCGGACTTAGTGAAAACTGAGACATGCTGAAATTTAACTCACGAAGGCATGTAAACGAGCTCGATGCACTCACTACGGTGCGAGTCATGGCAAGGCAAGCATACATCCATTAATAAGACACAAAATGCTAACTAGACATGGCAAGAACAATGGCATAGCATGCATGGATCAACTACAATAGCACCGGCAAAATCGCAAACAAGTTAACGATCTGCCCAAATACACAACGAAGCAAAAGTTGAGCTCGATTGACTCAAGCTAGGTTGCACCAAACTTGCAAGTAAAGACATGGATGGATAGAGCATAACATGATTAACAAAAGTCCCTTACTAATCATCCTCAAAAGAGGCACGGATCATTAGCAAACAAGCTAAACATA
Organism: Triticum aestivum; assembly: GCF_018294505.1. Classification (NCBI taxonomy): domain Eukaryota; kingdom Viridiplantae; phylum Streptophyta; class Magnoliopsida; order Poales; family Poaceae; genus Triticum; species Triticum aestivum. The sequence continues at coordinate 144,297,767 of NC_057812.1, forward strand.
TGGCATCATGAACTAAATAATCCCAGACTTAGTGAAAACAACTAAGTCCCTGAAAACAGATTTCCCGGGTGCCTCTCTTTGCAAGCTTGCACAAGTCTCCACACACATTCTAAAAATGCATGGGTTGCACCATAGGAAAGAAGACAAAATGCTTAACAAAACATATGAAGGACTCATAGGCATATCATGCACACAAAAATCATGGCAAAAATGACAAAAGCCTAAGATGAACTAGCAGATCTGACAATTATCTCACGAAGCCTCCTTCTAGCAGCATTTCGGGTATCAAGATGAACTCAAATGAAAATGATGCAATGGAATGAAATGATGCACTCTTCGAGTCGAACATTTTGATATACTATATGTCCAAAACGGAGCTACGGATGCGGAGATATAACAGGTCAAAGATTGCTCGAAAAATTAGGGTTGGAGGGGGAAAAGTCAACCGTTCAAAATATCTCAGATCTCAGTCTGAGATCTGGGCGGCGC
>NC_057812.1:144299189-144308390 GCF_018294505.1 Triticum aestivum
TTTTTTTAGACTAGGGTTTCGGGGGAAGAGAGATCCGAAAACGAAGGGGTTCTATTTATAGGCATAAGTGGAGCTAGGAGAGTCCAAATGAGGTGCGGTTTTCGGCCACGCGATCGTGATCGAACGCTCTAGATGATGGAACAGAGTTTGGTGGGTTTTGGGCCAAATTTGAGGGGTGTTGGGCTGCAACACACATGAGGCATTTTTGGTCCCTCGGTTAACCGTTGGAGTATCAAACGAAGTCCAAATGATACGAAACTTGACAGGCGGTCTACCGGTAGTAAACCAAGGCCGCATGACAACTCTCGGTCTAATCCGGAAATGTTTAATCCCCACACGCGAAAGAAAGCTAGAAATGACCACCGGAGGAGAACGAAGCGCCGGAATGCAAAACGGACAACGGCAAAAATGCTCGAATGCATGAGATGAACACGTATGTGAATGCAATGCACATGATGACATGATATGAGATGCATGAAAACGAAAACAACACACGGAGACAAAGACCCGAACCCGAGAAATAAATATAACTTAACGCCGGAAACGGCAAGAGTTGGAGTACAAATTGGGAAAGTTATATCTGGAGCGTTACAACACTCCACCACTACGAGAAGATCTCGTCCGAGATCTAGGACTGAAAGAACGCCGGGTACTCAGAACGGAGGTGATCCTCGCATTCCCAGGTAGCTTCACGGTCGGAATGGTGAGACCACTTGACTTTGAGAAATTTGATTGACTTGTTGCGGGTCTTGCGTTCAGTCTCTTCAAGAATAGCAAATGGGTGCTCACGATAGGAGAGATCTTCTTGGAGCTCAATGTCCTCTAAGTTGACTGTGCGGTCAGGCGTCTTGAAGCACTTCCGAAGCTGAGAGACGTGGAACACATCATGAACATTTGCAAAGTTTGAAGGAAGCTCGAGTTGATAGGCGAGGTCGCCTCTCTTGCTGACAATCTTGAAAGGTCCCACGTATCTAGGGGCAAGCTTCCCTTTGATACCGAAGCGACGAGTACCTTTCATAGGAGAGACGCGGAGGTAAACATGATCTCCGATCTCGAAAGCCAAATCACGGTGCTTACTATCATAGTAGCTCTTCTGGCGGGATTGGGCTGCTTTGAGGTTATCACGAATGACTTTGCACATTTCCTCTGCCTCTATGATTAAGTCATTACCCAGTAGCTGACGTTCACCGGTTTCAGACCAGTTGAGAGGGGTACGGCACTTCCTGCCATACAGAATTTCAAATGGGGCCTTGCCCGAACTTGCTTGAAAACTGTTGTTGTAGGAAAATTCAGCATAAGGAAGACAATCTTCCCACTTCATGCCGAAGGAGATCACACAAGCCCTGAGCATATCTTCAAGAATCTGGTTGACACGCTCGACTTGACCGCTTGTTTGAGGATGGAAAGCAGTGCTGAAGCGGATGTTGGTGCCCATGGCCTTCTGAAAAGAATCCCAAAACTTAGAGGTAAAGATGCTGCCACGGTCTGAAGATATCACTTGAGGAATACCGTGCAGAGAGACAATACAAGAGGTATAGAGTTCCGCCAATTGATCTGCAGTGATCGACTCTTTGAGAGGCAGAAAATGAGCCACTTTGGTGAGCTTGTCGATGACAACGAATATAGCATCATTGCCACGCTTGGACTTTGGAAACCCAGTCACGAAGTCCATTTCAATGTGGTCAAACTTCCATTCTGGAATGGCAAGAGGTTGGAGGAGACCTGCTGGCCTTTGGTGTTCTGCCTTCACTCTTCTGCAGACATCACATTCATTCACGAATTGAGCGATCTCGCGCTTCATTCGAGTCCACCAATAAGCTTGCTTGAGGTCCTGATACATCTTCGTACTCCCAGGGTGGATGGAGAGGAGAGAATTGTGAGCCTCGTTCATGATCACTTTACGGAGGTCACCTTTGGGTACAACAATTCGATCCTAGAAGAAGAGAGTGTCCTTGTCATCAAGGCGGTAGCACTTGTACTTGGACTGACTCTTGGCAATCCCAATCTTCACCTTTTTCACCATAGCATCAAGAAGCTGGGCTTGGCAAATTTGGTCTTCTAAGGTGGGAGAGACTTGAAGGTTGGCGAGGAAACCTTGAGGAACAACTTGCAGGTTCAGTTTGCGGAAAGCTTCACAAAGCTCGGGTTGATAAGGCTTAAGAATTAGACTGTTGCAATACGCTTTTCTGCTCAAAGCGTCAGCAATCACATTAGCCTTGCCTGGAGTATACTCGATACTCGGATTATACTCTTGAATCATTTCGACCCATCGAGTCTGCCTGAGGTTGAGATTAGGCTGAGTGAAGATGTACTTGAGACTCTTGTGATCAGTGAAAATATCCACTTTTCTTCCCAATAGAAGATGTCTCCAAGTCAACAGAGCATGCACAACTGCCGCCAACTCGAGATCATGAGTGGGGTAGTTCTTCTCATTTGGCTTCAACTGGCGAGAGGTATAAGCAACAACTTTCTTCTCTTGCATCAAATCTGCACCGAGACCTTGGAGAGATGCATCACAAAAGACCTCGTACGGTTTGGATTCATCAGGCGGAGTCAAAACTGGAGCAGTGATCAACTTCTCTTTCAAAGTGTTGAAAGCAATATCACACTCCGGAGACCAAACGTACTTGACGTGCTTCTGAAGAAGATTTGAGAGACGCTTTGGGATCTTAGAAAAGTTTTCAACGAATCTTCGGCAATAGCTTGCGAGACCGAGGAAACTGCGGAGTTGCTTCACGTTCTGAGGAGGTTCCCAATTCACAATTGCAGACACCTTCTCAGGATTCACGGCAATGCCCTTGGCAGAGATGATATGACCAAGATAAAGAACCTCATCGAGCCAAAATTCACACTTGGAGAACTTGGCGTAGAACTGATGTTCCCTGAGCTTATCGAGAACCAAACGCCAAGTGTTTGGCATGATCTTCCTTGTTCTTGGAGAAAACCAGAATGTCGTCGAGATAGACCAAAACGAAGTCATTGATGTAGGCATTGAAGATGAAGTTCATCATTCGAGAGAACGTCGGAGGAGCATTGACGAGGCCAAAAGACATGACAGTGTATTCATATGAACCAAAGCTTGTTCTGAACGCCGTCTTGGGAATATCTTGTTCACGGATACGAATCTGATGATAACCCATACGGAGATCAAGCTTGGAGAATACTTGAGCACCTTTGAGTTGTTTGAACAGCTCATTGATGTTGGGAAGTGGGTATTTGTTCTTGATGGTCTTCTTGTTCACTGGACGGTAATCAACACAAAGTCGGTCTGATCCATCCTTCTTCTTCACAAAAAGAACACCACAACCCCACGGAGAAGAACTAGGCCGGATGAGACCCATTCTCTCTTGCTCATCGAGTTGTTTCTTCAGCTCCTTCAACTCTTCAGGTCCGAGCTTGTAAGGACGCTTGCACACAGGTTCTGTGTCGGGCTCAAGATCAATAACGAATTCAACTGGCCGGTGCGGAGGCATTCCTGGGAGCTCTTCTGGAAAGACGTCTTGATACTCACAAACGACTGGAATTTGCGAGATAGCGTCCAATTCACCCTTCTCATTGAGAGAAAACAGACGGATGGTATCATCACGAGCGGCAAAGACAATTACATCCTCAGACGAATGAGTCAATTGAATCTGCCTTGCAGCACAATCAAGCTGAGCCTTGTGCTTGGAAAGCCAATCCATTCCGAGAATAAGATCAATATCAGAGTCACCAAGAACCACCGGAGAAGAGAGAAACTTGTAGTCGCCCAAAGTGATTGTAACATCCGGAACGCATACTCGAGATGTCAACATACTGGCCGGAGAGTCAATAGACAACGGTCTCGGCAACATTTGAGTAACAAAATCATGCTTGGAAGCAAAAGGTCTCGAGATGAAACAATGCGATGCACCAGTATCAAAAAGTACTTTTGCAGGAATATCATTAATAGGAAGGTTACCCATGATGACATCTGAAGAATCCTCTGCCTGAGCTGCATTCACCATATTGACCTTGGCATGCTTGGGATTATGCTTGACCACAGCTGTACTTGCCGATCTCACAGGAGGAGGAGGAGGAAGACGCCTATGGTTGAAACACTTGTTGGCGTAGTGACCCTTTTCTTGTCACTTGTTGCATGTGACCTCTGAAAGCGGACGGTGGTACGGAGCACTCGGTCTTGGAGGTTGAGACGAAGACTTGTTCTGAAAGTCTGGGTTGGGTGGGTGGGAGGAACCACTGCCACCTTTGCTCTTCTGCTGATACGGCTGACAGAACGGGGGAGGAGGAAGCCAATACTTCTGCTGCTTGGCCACTTGAGTAGAGGAAGAAGGAATAGCATCTCTGGCTCGCTTCCTGGAAGCATCACACCTCAACTGAGTAGCCTCTTGCTTCAGTGCCATGTTGTAGAATGCATCGTATCTCAACGGCTCAAAGAGGACAAGAGCGAGCTGAATTTCTTCTCTGAGGCCACCCCTGAACTGGTATATCATGCTCTTCTCATCTGGGACGTCCTGCTTGGCAAAGCGGGCGAGCTTCTGGAATAGCTTGTTGTAGTCATAGACAGACAAAGAGCCTTGCTTCAGATTGCGGAATTCCTGACGCTTACTCTCAACCACACTTTGAGGGATGTGATGAGCTCGGAAATCTTGACGGAAATTATCCCAAGTGATCAAACGTCCACCTCTGGAATCCTTGTACTGCTGGAACCATTCTGCTGCCTGATCTTTGAGCTGGAAAGAAGCGAACTTGACGAAATCTTCAGGCCTGACGTTGCTGCATTCAAAATGCTTGCCCAGATCCACAAGCCAATCGTCAGCATCGGAAGCCTCAACACAACTGTTGAACGTCTTTGGCCCATTCGCAAGGAACTGGTTCAGTGTAGCAAAGTGGTGCTGATTGTTGCCTTGATTCCCTTGCCTGCCTTGATTTTGCTCTTGGAGGATTTGCATGATCAACTGTGTGTTTGCATTAGTAGCGGCCATCACAGCTTGCCATGCTTCCGGAGGAGGAGGAGGTGGTGGCGGATCAGGATTCAGAGTCGTGCGCGTTGGAGGAGCCATCCTGAAGAGGTTGACCACCATTAGCACATTGATAGACAAAAATATTGAAGCTGAATCCAACGGAATGAAAATTGCAACATAAAGTCTTCACATCCGAACAAAATGAACGAATGCTTTTCTCTTGAAGTGGTCACATATCCCTAAATTGCAAAGCCACGTAGAATTAGGTAGAAGAATTAAATCAACAAGGTACGGATCAAGAACGAATAATCGGTAAGAAATCCCAATCTCAAACCAATATCCGTGGAAGAAGAACTAGAGCTATGAGAATTCCCACCTATGAAACTCCCGAAATTTTCCGGTTATTGAATCAGGTGTTGGGGATACAGGGGAAGCATAACATCTCACCCAAACTAGCAATTCCTACATCCAGCTGTATCCATCCTTCAACACATAACCAAGAAACCTTCGGAAACCATCTACCTCAACCTTCGAAAAGCATCCGTTATACAAGTTATGGCGATACTCCCGAACTCCCGCCCCAGTACTGGGTGGCGTCGAGGTTATCTCACCAACGAACTGCATAAAAGAGATTTTCGATGTCGGCAAACATATCTCAAGTATTCCAGAATTGCAACGATAAAATTATGATGACAACACCTCAGAGCTCAACTCCCCGGGACACTTCCACTAAACCCCTGACAGGAGGCACCAAGACAGTATTCTCATCATAAGCCATCGGAACAAATCCAAGATACTCGCGTGATCCTAAAAAATTTTTAGTGAAATTTGAGAAGAGAAGAGTCAAAACTCTACGTCAGGATGCCTTACCAAAGCGATGAGGAGACTGGGAAGTAAAAAGAATTCCTAAGCTCTCCGATATATATTTCCTAAATGACTCAAAACATTTTTCTAGACACAACTCGGCTTCTAAAAACGATCAAGCAATGGGGCTCCTAAGGTCGGGGAAGGCTCTGATTACCAACTTGTAATGCCCTCGATGCGGCTATAGCTCCCACGTGTCGAGGCATGACTTAGAGACATAACCGCATTGAAAGCAATGTCGCAAGTTAGGCAATCATCACAAACATCCCATGTAATATAGTAATAAAAGGGGAGATACGTAGTTGGCTTACACTCGCCACATCACATCAAAGTACATAAATAACATCCATCATTCAAACACTCATGGCCCGACTATGGCGCCAAAATAGAAAAGAACCCAACATGCGACAAGGCCCTGAATCGAACCCCAACTAGGCACCACTACTGATCATCAGGAAAAGACACGTAGTAACGCTGAGAGTCCTCGTCGAACTCCCACTTCAGCTCGTACTCGTCACCTGGAGCGAAAACACCTGGACCTGCATCTGGAGTTATAGTATCTGTGAGCCACAGGGACTCAGCAATCTCGCACCCTCGCGATCAAAACTATTTAAGCTTATAGGAAGGATAAGTCAAGTATATGTGGAGCTGTAGTAAGTGACTAGCATATGTGGTGGCTAACTTATACGCAAAAGAGAGCGAGAAGAGGAGGCAAAGCGCGAGCGAGAATCTAGAGGAACAGCCTACGCAAGCATAACTCCAACACCGTGTCCACTTCCCGGACTCCGCCGAGAAGGGGCCATCACGGTAACACACAAAGTTGATTCATTTTAATTAAGTTTAGTTCAAGTTATCTACAACCGGACATTAACAAATTCCCATCTGCCCATAACCGCGGGCACGGCTTTCGAAAGTTCAATCCCTGCAGGGGAGTCCCAACTTAGCCCATGACAAGCTCTCACGGTCAACGAAGGAATAGACCTCCACCCAAGACACACCGATCAGACTCGGTATCCCGGTACAACAAGACGATTCGACAGGTTAAAACAAGTCCAGCAACACCGCCCGAATGTGCCGACAAATCCCGATAGGAGCTGCACATATCTCGTTCTCAGGGCACACTCAGATGAGCAATCCGTACAGCTAAAACCAGCCCTTGAGTTTCCCCGAGGTGGCGCTGCATAGGGCTCTAGTTCGGACCAACACTCAGAGGAGCACTGGCCCGTGGGGGGCTAAAATAAAGATGACCCTCGGGCTCCGGAAACCCAAGGGAAAAGAGGGTAGGTGGCAAATGGTAAAACCAATGTTGGGCATTGCTGGAAAAGCTTTAATCAAGGCGAACTATCAAGGGGTTCCCATTATAGCCCAACCGCGTGAGGGACGCAAAAATCCGGGAACATAACACCGATATGACGGAAACTAGGGCGGCAAGAGTGGAACAAAACACTAGGCAAGAGGCCGAGCCTTCCACCCTTTACCAAGTATATAGATGCATTAAGATAACATAGCAATATAATGATATCCCAACAAGTAAATAAATGATCCAACAAGGAATGGCTCCAATCTTCACCTGCAACTAGCAACGCTATAAGAAGGGCTGAGCAAAGCGGTAACATGGCCAATCAATGGTTTGCTAGGACAAGGTGGGTTAGATGTTCAACATGGCAATTGGGAGGCTAACAAGCAAAAGGTAGGCATCGTAGCATTGGCATAGCAAGAGCGAGCAAACTAGCATAGCAAAGATAGTAGTGATTTCGAGGGTATGATCATCTTGCCTGCAAAGCTGTCAGAGTTGACTGGATCCTCAAAAGCACACTCAACGGGCTCCTCGTTAGCGAACTCGTCTCCCGGCTCTACCCAAACAACACAAACAAGAAACAAGGATACAATCAACCACGTGCAAGGACAAACAATAAGATGCAAAGATGACATGTTATGCGGGATGCGATGCGGGATGCAAAATGCAAGATGTGACAGGAAATGCATGAACCTGGCCTCAACTTGGAAAACCAAGTGTGCCACTGGATACGGGGGATGAAATCGCTTGAAAACGATATAAAGATCATTGGAATCGGAGTTACGGTTTGGAAACGGCAAGCGTTTTAAGATATGACACCGGTCTGCGATTTACAGCAAGTAGGCATCTAAATGCAACGAAATGAACATGCTACAGCCACCAAACAAGACAAAAAAATACATGGCAGGGATGTACACAAGACGCTTATCAAAAGACTAGCACTGAGCCACGGCCAAATCATCCATTAAGAGGTTCAAACAAGCATGGCAAAAACGAAAATGCAAAACAGATTTCAGACTTAGTGAAATTAACACTAGTCTGAAATTTCAGACCACGATGCTCTCTTCGGAGCAGCAAAACAACATGATACATGACCTGATTATGACAAGTAAGAACATGGCATGGAGCTACTCAACAATCTTAACAATAGACCCAAAGTGACCTGGGGCCAAACGGGTTCACAAAATATACTAACGAGCCCACGAACATAGCTCAAGCACAATCAGTTTTCGGACTTAGTGAAAACTGAGACATGCTGAAATTTAACTCACGAAGGCATGTAAACGAGCTCGATGCACTCACTACGGTGCGAGTCATGGCAAGGCAAGCATACATCCATTAATAAGACACAAAATGCTAACTAGACATGGCAAGAACAATGGCATAGCATGCATGGATCAACTACAATAGCACCGGCAAAATCGCAAACAAGTTAACGATCTGCCCAAATACACAACGAAGCAAAAGTTGAGCTCGATTGACTCAAGCTAGGTTGCACCAAACTTGCAAGTAAAGACATGGATGGATAGAGCATAACATGATTAACAAAAGTCCCTTACTAATCATCCTCAAAAGAGGCACGGATCATTAGCAAACAAGCTAAACATATGGCATCATGAACTAAATAATCCCAGACTTAGTGAAAACAACTAAGTCCCTGAAAACAGATTTCCCGGGTGCCTCTCTTTGCAAGCTTGCACAAGTCTCCACACACATTCTAAAAATGCATGGGTTGCACCATAGGAAAGAAGACAAAATGCTTAACAAAACATATGAAGGACTCATAGGCATATCATGCACACAAAAATCATGGCAAAAATGACAAAAGCCTAAGATGAACTAGCAGATCTGACAATTATCTCACGAAGCCTCCTTCTAGCAGCATTTCGGGTATCAAGATGAACTCAAATGAAAATGATGCAATGGAATGAAATGATGCACTCTTCGAGTCGAACATTTTGATATACTATATGTCCAAAACGGAGCTACGGATGCGGAGATATAACAGGTCAAAGATTGCTCGAAAAATTAGGGTTGGAGGGGGAAAAGTCAACCGTTCAAAATATCTCAGATCTCAGTCTGAGATCTGGGCGGCGC
>NC_057812.1:144308437-144310517 GCF_018294505.1 Triticum aestivum
TTTTTTTAGACTAGGGTTTCGGGGGAAGAGAGATCCGAAAACGAAGGGGTTCTATTTATAGGCATAAGTGGAGCTAGGAGAGTCCAAATGAGGTGCGGTTTTCGGCCACGCGATCGTGATCGAACGCTCTAGATGATGGAACAGAGTTTGGTGGGTTTTGGGCCAAATTTGAGGGGTGTTGGGCTGCAACACACATGAGGCATTTTTGGTCCCTCGGTTAACCGTTGGAGTATCAAACGAAGTCCAAATGATACGAAACTTGACAGGCGGTCTACCGGTAGTAAACCAAGGCCGCATGACAACTCTCGGTCTAATCCGGAAATGTTTAATCCCCACACGCGAAAGAAAGCTAGAAATGACCACCGGAGGAGAACGAAGCGCCGGAATGCAAAACGGACAACGGCAAAAATGCTCGAATGCATGAGATGAACACGTATGTGAATGCAATGCACATGATGACATGATATGAGATGCATGAAAACGAAAACAACACACGGAGACAAAGACCCGAACCCGAGAAATAAATATAACTTAACGCCGGAAACGGCAAGAGTTGGAGTACAAATTGGGAAAGTTATATCTGGAGCGTTACAACACTCCACCACTACGAGAAGATCTCGTCCGAGATCTAGGACTGAAAGAACGCCGGGTACTCAGAACGGAGGTGATCCTCGCATTCCCAGGTAGCTTCACGGTCGGAATGGTGAGACCACTTGACTTTGAGAAATTTGATTGACTTGTTGCGGGTCTTGCGTTCAGTCTCTTCAAGAATAGCAAATGGGTGCTCACGATAGGAGAGATCTTCTTGGAGCTCAATGTCCTCTAAGTTGACTGTGCGGTCAGGCGTCTTGAAGCACTTCCGAAGCTGAGAGACGTGGAACACATCATGAACATTTGCAAAGTTTGAAGGAAGCTCGAGTTGATAGGCGAGGTCGCCTCTCTTGTTGACAATCTTGAAAGGTCCCACGTATCTAGGGGCAAGCTTCCCTTTGATACCGAAGCGACGAGTACCTTTCATAGGAGAGACGCGGAGGTAAACATGATCTCCGATCTCGAAAGCCAAATCACGGTGCTTACTATCATAGTAGCTCTTCTGGCGGGATTGGGCTGCTTTGAGGTTATCACGAATGACTTTGCACATTTCCTCTGCCTCTATGATTAAGTCATTACCCAGTAGCTGACGTTCACCGGTTTCAGACCAGTTGAGAGGGGTACGGCACTTCCTGCCATACAGAATTTCAAATGGGGCCTTGCCCGAACTTGCTTGAAAACTGTTGACTCAAGCTAGGGTGCACCAAACTTGCAAGTAAAGATATGGATGGATAGAGCATAACATGATTAACAAAAGTCCCTTACTGATCATCCTCAAAAGAGGCACGGATCATTAGGAAACAAGCTAAACATATGGCATCATGAACTAAAGAATCCCAGACTTAGTGAAAACAACTGTCCCTGAAAACACATTTCCCGGGTGCCTCTCTTTGCAAGCTTGCACAAGTCACCACACACATCCTAAAAATGCATGGGTTGCACCTCTGGAAAGAAGACAAAATGCTTAATAAAACATATGAAGGACTCACAGGCATATCATGCACACAAAAATCTTGGCAAAAATGACAAAAGCCTAAGATGAACTAGCAGATCTGACAATTATCTCACGAAGCCTCCTTCTAGAAGCATTTCGGGTATCAAGATGAACTCAAATAAAAATGATGCAATGGAATGAAATGATGTACTCTTCGAGGCGAACATTTTGATATAATATATGTCCAAAACGGAGCTACGGATGCGGAGATATGACAGGTCAAAGATTGCTCGAAAATTAGGGTTGGAGGGGAAAAAGTCAACCGTTCAAAATATCTCAGATCTCAGATCTGAGATCCGGGCAGCGTGGAAACCGAGGTTGGCCGGGCTACTGTAGCTCGAGGTCGCCGAAAATGTCGGGGAAGGAGGCCGGACGTGGGGAGGAGGAGGAGGACGACGGGGCCGGCCGGATCCGACGATGGGCGGCGGTGGCGAGGTCGGTGGCGCGGGCTCGGCGCCGGGCGGGGCGGCGGCGATGGTGGCGGCGAGCAGCGGT